>NW_012109530.1:89677-130439 GCF_000951045.1 Mandrillus leucophaeus | reverse complement strand
ATGTTGTGCACATGTACCCTAGAACTTAAAGTATAATAAATAAATAAATAAATAAATAAATAAATAAATAAATAAGTTACCCAGTCTGAGGTGGTTCTATTTTTTTTCTTTCCTTTTCTTTTTAAGTTCTGGGATACATGTGCTAAATGTGTAGGTTTGTTACATAGGTATACATGTGCCATGGTGGTTTGCTGCACCTATCAACACATCATCTAGGTTTTAAGCCCTGCATGCATTAGGTATTTGTCCTAATGCTCTCCCTCCCCTTGCTCCCACTCCCTGAAAGGCCCCGCTGTGTGTTGTTCCCCTCCCTGTGTCCATGTGTTCTCATTGTTCAGCTCCCACTTATGAGTGAGAATATGCGGTGTTTGATTTTCTGTTCCTGTGTTAGTTTTCTGAGAATGATAGCTTCAGCTTCATCCATCTCCCTGCAAAGGAAATGATCTTATTCTTTTTTATGGCTGTATTTTATTCCATGGTGTATATGTGCCACATTTTCTTTATCTAGTCTACCATTGATGGACATTGAGTTGGTTCTAAGTCTTTGCTGCTGTGCATATTGCTACAATAAACATATGTGTGCATGTGTCTTTTAGTAGAATAATTTATAATCCTTTGGGTCTATTCCCAGTAATGGGATTGCTGGGTCAAATGGTATTTCTGGGTCTAGATCCTTGAGGAATCGCCACACTTTCTTCCATAATGATTGAACTAATGTATACTCCCACCAATACTGTAAAAGCATTCCTATTTTTCCACAGCTTCTCCAGCATCTATTGTTTCCTGACTTTTTAATAATCACCATTATCACTGGT
The DNA here is from genome assembly GCF_000951045.1 of Mandrillus leucophaeus. Lineage (NCBI taxonomy): Eukaryota > Metazoa > Chordata > Mammalia > Primates > Cercopithecidae > Mandrillus > Mandrillus leucophaeus. The sequence goes on along the minus strand of NW_012109530.1, from coordinate 129,624 downwards.
GTGAGATAGTATCTCAGTGTGGTTTTGATTTGCATTTCTCTAATAATCAGTGATGATGAGCTTTTTTTTCATGTTTGTTAGCTGCATAAATGTCTTCTGTGAGAAGTGTCTGTTCATATTCTTTGCCCACTTTTTGATGGCGTTGTTTTTTCCCTGTAAATTTGTTTAAGTTCCTTGTGGATTCTGGATATTAGACCTTTGTCAGATGGGTAGATTGCAAAAATTTTCTCCCATTCTGTAGGTTGCCTGTTTACTCTGATGCTAGTTTCTTTTGCTGTGCATTAGCTCTTTAGTTTAATTACATCCCATTTGCCAATTTTGGCTTTTGTGTAAAAGGACTAATATAGTACTATGTCACAAGCACAGATAATCAAAGCAAACATAGACAAACGGAATCACATCGAGTATAAAAGCTTTTGGAGAGTCAACAAAGTGAAAAGACATCCCACAGAATGAGTGAAAACATTTGCAAATTACCAGTTTGACAAGGAATTAATAACGAGTATATGTCAGGAGCTGAAACTACTCTATAGCAAAATAATATAATAATCTGATTTTTAAAGTGAGCAAAAGACTTGTAGAGACATTTTTCAGTAGAGGACATACAAATGATGAACAGGCACATGAAAAGATGCTCAACATCCTTGATCATCAGAGACATGCAAATCAAAAACACAATGAGGTATCATCTCATCCCAGTTAAATTGGCTTGTTTCTAAAAATAAGCCAATATGCAGGTAATAACAAATGCTGGCAAGGATATGGTTAATAGGGAACCCCTTGTACAATGTTGGTAGGAATGTAAATTTGTACAATTATGGAGATCAATTTGGAGGTTCTTCAAATAACTAAAAGTAGAGCTATCATATGACTCAGCATTCCCACTCCTGGGTATATACCCAAAAGAAAGGAAATCAATATATTGAAGAGATATCTCCATTCCTATGTTTATTGCAGCACTGTTCACAATAGCTAAGGTTTGAAAGCAGCCCGTGTTCATAAAGAGATGCATGAATAAAGAAAGTGTGGTACATATACACCATGGAGTACTATTAAGCCATAAAAAATGAAATTCTGGCTGGGTGAAGTGTCTCATGCATGTCATCCCAGCACTTTGGGAGGCCGAGGCAGGTGGATTACTTGACATCAGGAGTTCAAGACCAGCCTAGCCAACATGGTGCAACCCCACCTCTACTAAAAATACAAAAATTAGCTGGATGTGGTGGCACATGCCTGTAATCCCAGCTACTTGGGAGGCTGAGGCAGGAGAATTGCTTGAACCCAGGAGGTGGAGGTGGCAGTGAGCTGAGATTGTGCCACTGTACTCCAACCTGGGTGACAGAGTGAAGACTGTCAAAAAAAAAAAAAAAAAAAAGGAAAGAAAAGAAAAAAAGAAATTCTGTCATTTGCAACAACATGGATAGAACTGGAGATCATTATGTTAAGTGAAATAAGCCAGGAATAGAAAGACAAACATCAGATTTTCTCACTTATTTGTGGCATCTAAAACTCAGAGATATTAGAGGAGGTAGATATTAGAGGAGGGATGGCTACCAGAGGTTGGCAAGGGTAGTGCAGGGCTGGAAGGGAGATGGGAATGGTTAATGGTTACAAAATAATAGTTAGAAAAAATGAATAAGACCTACTATTTGATCACAAAATACAGTGACTATAGTCAGTAATAACTTTATTATATATTTTTAAATAACTAAAAGTATGTAACTGAATTGTTTATAACACAAATGATAAATGCTTGAGAGGATGGTTACACCATATTCTCTGATGTGATTATTTCACATTGGATGCCTGTATCAAACCATCTCATGTACCCCTCAAGTATATATCCCTGTTGTATACCTACAAAAATTTAAAATAAAAAAACAAGAATTAAAAAAACAAGTATAATAATTTTATTATGTTAGTTGACAGTAATATTTTTTAACATGCCTTCCAAGTGATTTTAAGGTGTTACTGCTCTACTCTGTTGCCCTGTTTTATTTTATTCAAAACTCTTGAAATAATCTGATTTTCTCCAATCTTTTTTGTCTGTCTCATATCACCTAAATGTAAGGATTTTTTTGTTGTTGTTCATTGCTGTATGCCCATTTACTAGAACACTACCTGCCCAATTCATGAGCGGTACTAAAATGTATTTGTTGAAACGTACACTAAAATATTACTGATGGTTGCCACTGTATGAGGAGATTCTGTATATATTTTATTTTCTTCACAATTTGTAAGCATATTTTTAATTTTTAAAATGATTTTAAACTGGCATATAATAATTGTACATAATTGTTGAAAACAGTGATGTCTTAAAACATACAATTTGTGGTGATCAATTTAGGGTAATAAACATATCCATCACTTCAAACATGTATCATTTCTTGTATTGGACACATGAAAAATCCTCTCTTCTAGCTATTTGAAAATATAAATTAAATTACTTTTTTTTTTTTTTTTTTTTGAGAAAGAGTCTTGCTCAGTCGCCCAGGCGGGAGTACAGTGGTGCAATCTTGGCTCACTGCAAGCTCCGCCTCCAGGGTTCACACCATTCTCCTGCCTCAGCCTCCCGAGTAGCTGAGACTACAGGTGCCCATCACCACACCTGGCTAATTTTTTTTTTTTTTTTTGTATTTTTAGTAGAGACAGGGTTTCACCATGTTAGCCAGGATGGTCTCAATCTCCTGACCTCGTGATCCATGCGCCTCAGCCTCCCAAAGTGCTGGGATTTTACAGGCGTGAGACACTGTGCCTGGCCTAAATTATTTTTAATTATAACTATTATATAGTGCTATAGGACACTAAAACTTATTCCTCCTATTTAACTGTAATTTTGTGTCATCTAACCAACCTCTCCATATTCCACTCCCACTGCCCTTTCCAGTCTCTAGTAACAGCTATTCTACTCTCTGCTACTATAAGATAAACTTCTTCTAGCTTGTGAATATGAGTGAAAACACATATCCGAAAACAAATTTAAAAAATCCCTCCAACTCCATACTGTTTTCCATAATGGATGTCTTAATTTACATTCACACCAACAGTGTATAAGAGCTTTCTTTTCTCTACGTCCTTGCCAACGTTTGTGATCTTTCACTTTTTGGTAATATCATTCTAACAGCAGTGAGGTGATATCTCATTGTGGTTTTGATTTGCATTTCCCTGAAGAAGAGTAATGTTGAGCATTTTATTTTCTTTTATTGACTCATAAACAAGAGATATTTATTTCTCACAATTCTGGAGGCTGGAAGTCTGAGATCAGGGTGTCAGTATGATCAAGTTATCGGGAAGGATCTCTTCCGAGTTGCATACTGTTGACTTCTTGTTGTATCCTCATTTAGTGGAAAGTGGGTGAGAGAGCTCTCAGGGATCCCTTTTAATTGGGCACTAATTCCATTCATGAGGGCTCCACCCTCATGACCTATTCACCACCCCCTAAAGGCCCCACCTCCTAATACTAACCCTTTGGGAATTAGATTTCTTTTTGTATATTCTTACTTTATATTTAGGGGTATATTTGCAGTTTTGTCATATAAACTTCTCTCATGGGGGTTTGTCATATAGATTATTTCATCACCCAGGTATTAAACCTAGTACCTATTAGTTATTTTTTCTGGTTCTCCTCCTCCTACCACCCTCTACCCTCTGATAAGCCCCAGTGTATATCATTCCTCTCTATGTGTCCATGTGTTCTCATCATTTAGCTCTTACTTATAAGTGAGAACATGTGGAATTTGGTTTTCTGCTCCTGCATTAATTTGATAAAGATAATGGCTCCTAGCTCCATCCATATTCCTGCAAAGGACATAATCTTGTTCTTTCTTTTTTTTGGCTTCATATTATTCCATGGTGTATATGTACCATATTTTCTTTATTTAGTCTGCCATGAATGGGCATTTAGGTTGATTCCATGTCTTTGCTATTGTGGTAGTGCTGCAATGAACATATGTGTGCATGTGTCTTTATGACAGCTAGATTTCTATTTCTTTGGGTATATAAGCAGTAATTGGATTTCTGGGTTGAATGGTAGTTCTGTAGTTAAGTCTTTGAGGAATCACCACACTGCTTTCTACAATAGTGGAACTAAGAGTACACCAAGAGTGTATAAGCATTGCATGTTCTCTGCAACCTTGCCAACATCTGTTATTTTTTGACTTTTAAATAATCATTCTGACTGTTGTGAGATAGAATCTCATTGTGGTTGAAAAGACTTCCTATTCAATAAACGGTGCTGGGGTAATTGGCTAGCCATAAGTGGAATATTGAAACTGGAAAACTTCCTTAAACCACACACAAAAATCAACTCAAGCTGGATAAAAGACTTTAATGTAAAATCCAGTGCTATGAGAAACAAGGAAGACAATCTAGGCAATACCATACTGGACATAGGAGTTGCCAAAGATTTCATGATGTAGATGCCAAAAGCAATTGCAACAAAAGCACTAATTGACAAATAGGATGTATTTAAACTAAAGAGCTTCTGCACAACAAAAGAAACTATTAACAGAATAAACAGAAAATCTACATAATGGGAGAAAATTTTTGCTGACTATGCATCTGACAAAAATCTAATATCCTGCATCTATGAGAAATTTAAACAATTCTACGAGACAAAAAATTAAAAATAAGCAGAGGACACTGACAGACACTTTTCAAAAGAAGACATACATGCCATCAATAAGCATGTGAAATAAAGCTCAACATCACTCATCATTAGAGAAATGCAAATCAAAACAGCAATGACATTTTTTTCAATTTTTTTGGTCTTTTGCATGTCTCCTTTTGAATGTCAATTCCAATTATTTGTCAATCAGGTTATTTGTTTTTGTACTGTTCAGTTGTTTTAGTTTTAGTTTCTTGTTTATTCTGGTTGTTAAATCCCCTGTCAAAACAATGACCATGCTACTAAAACAATATACAGATTGAATGCAATCTCTATCAAAATACTCATGACAGTCTTCACAGAAATATATATATACACACACATACAGTATATATATAACCACAAAATATTTCGGCTAGCCAGAGGAATCCTGAGAAAAATAATAATAATAATAATAATAATAATAATAATAAATAAAGCTGTAGGTGTCATACTACCAAATATCAAAATATACCACAAAGTTATAGTAACCAAAACAGCATGGTACTGGCATGAAAGGCAGTCATGTAGACCAATAGAACTGAATAGAGAAGCAATATGTTAGGCAGAGGAATCCTGAGAAAGAGAAAAATAATAATAATAATAATAATAATAATAAATAAAGCTGTAGGTGTCATACTACCAAATATCAAAATATACCACAAAGTTATAGTAACCAAAACAGCATGGTACTGGCATGAAAGGCAGTCATGTAGACCAATAGAACTGAATAGAGAAGCAATAAATAAATCCAAATATTTACAGTCAATTGATTTTTCCCCATTGTACAAAGAATAATCATTTGAGAAAGGACAGTTTATTCAATAGATGGTGCTGGGAAAACTGAAGATCTATATGCAGCAGCTTGAAACTAGACCCCTATCTCACCATATACAAAAATCACCTCAAAATGGATTAAATAAATGTGACATCCTAATCTATCTATAAAGCTACTAGAAGAAAACATAAGAAAAATTGTTCACAATTAATCTGGCAAAATATTTCACAAATAAGACCTTAAAAGCCCAGGCAACAAAAGGAAAAATAGATAAATGGGATTATATCAAAGTAAAAAGGTTCTGCACAACAAAGGAAACAACAAAGTAGAAAGTCAGCCTACAAAATGGTAGAAAATATTTGCATTTACTAAATTTTAAACCATCTGTGTATATCATTTCCAAATTATAAAAAAATTGCATCATGTAATATTATATACATGTCTGCATTTCCCATATCAATAACACCATTTAGCCTCTGTTGGAGTCCCATTATCTCCCTAACATCCAAAGCTGCAAGCTACCTCAATATTGAATTTAGCATTATTATGATTAGCTTCTGAACAGTATCTTCAGGGGTAATTTAAAATTCAAGCCCATACTTTTGGTAGCACTTGACTATTTTACAAGCAAGTGACTTTTCAAATGGCATGAACATGTTCTCGTTCTTTCATCTATAACCTTCCAAAATTTTATTTATATATTACTTTAAGTATATCACCAATTCCAATCTAGTTTTCTTAATAATCTTGAGACCCTCTGTAGCAATAGCATACATAAAGTCATAATATTTAGAACAACCAACAGAAGTAATTACATTGGTTTATACAGATTCTTTCCCTATTGTCATAATAGTTTATTTTAAAATGATAACCCAAGAAAATTGCTTAATTGAAGTGAAATGTAAACACCTTTAAAAAGATGGCTCTGGAATAGTGAAACATCTGCTTTATTCTCAGGACCATATATTACTGCCCTGACAACTCTAATTATTTCTACACAGGCTATCTTTAAAATAGTATTGAGATGGTAATTCCACAATTAACTTCCAGTGTGACCTTGGCCTGTGACCTTGGGCAAGCCACTTGTCTCCTGTGGACCTTTTTTCCCTCATTGGTAAGAAAAAAAAAATATTAAATGAGTTCTTATGCCCTTTCTAGCTCTAAATGTTATCATATCCATGTCAATTTTTCACATGGGGATTTCATAACGGTGGGTATCATTTGCTCATATTTTAGTTAGCCAGTGCCAATTTGAGGGGAACTAACATTTAAAAAGTAATAAAACAGTATTAGTGACCTTTGCTAAAACTGACATTATGTTCCTTTAATATTCACAATTCATGTAAGTAGAGGTAAGAGAAAAAAAAGACTAAATTGGAAATAAAAGCAAATATGCACTAAGCGATAAATATGCACCTGTGCTAGGCACTCTTTTTTTTGTGTTTTACATCTATTAAGCTATTTAACCTTCTGAACAATTTTGTAAACTAGGTTTTAGTGTTACTCTTATTTTACTCATAAGGAAGCTGAGGGAAAAGGGAAAAAATGGTAAGATCACGAAACTGGTAACAGTCAAAACTAGGGTTCAAACCAAGACAAACAGAATCCTGAGTCCATGCTCATATTTGCCACATTCTGTTACCGCTAAACAGTCCAGCTTATACGTGCTTCTTTAAGATACCCACACAAGTCTTTGAAGGAGCTCAATGACGATGCTCTACTTTTTCAGGGCAGAACCCCAAGAGGTCACATTAGCTCTAGCCTTGCCTGCTGGTGTAGTCTTTTTTCTGTTGCTATAACAGAATACCACAAACGGGGTATTTATAATAACTTTATTTGGCTCATGGTTCTCGAGGCTGAAAAGTCTAAGACTTTGTCATCTGGCAAAGGTCTTCATGCCGCCTTATCCCATGAGGGAAGGCAGAGGGGCAAGAAAGAGCAAGAACAAGTGAAGGCTAAACTTGCTTTTATGACAACCCAGTGTCAAGATGATGACATTAATCCACTCATGAGAGCAGAGCCCTCACAGCCTAATCACCACTTAATGGTCCTGCTTCTTAGTACTGTCACAATGGCAATTAAATGTCAACATGAGTTTTGGAGGGGTCATTCAAACCATAGCACCTATGCTTAGAAGCAGCAACACCATGGCTTTCAGAACTGACTCTACTCACCAATTCTCCCTTGAACACTGAGCCATTTCAATGAGCCTTGGTCTGTCTCATCCCAAGGCAGAAGAACCAACACAAATACACGCAGTTACGGCAAAAACAGAAACACTGACATCCTCTTTAGGTCTTTTCATGAATTCAGTGACGGAGCTAGTATTTCTCTCTTTATTTTTTCCCAAGTGTTTATATTTAGTCTGATTAAATAATAAGTTACTTTTGGCAGAGATATTATATATTGAATAATTTGTAGCCCTCAGAGTAGTGAATGTTTACTGAGCATCTAGTTAATGCCAGACATAGCTTTAGATCCTGAGGTTGTAGAAATGAATAAAATAAAGTCTTTGTTTTTGAAGAGCTCATAGATTTGCAGGGAGACAGACATATATGGAGCCCAAACAGGTAAGTGACATAAAAAATGTATTAATTAAATGGCCGTACATGCACGGAGAAAAGAATCATTCACTTTGCTGAGAGAAGATAAAGTAGTGTATATGACTATGAGCTTTGGAGTCGGACACAATTTGGTTTGAATTTTGGTGCCTCAATTTTCAAGCTATGTGACCTTAAAGAAGAAATTTAACTTCTCTGATTCTCAACTCTTTTTTCTGTGGACTGGGATTAGTAATGAGGTTTAAATAAGAAAATTCACCTAGCAAATGCCTGGCATAGAATAGGTTTTAAATATGTAGCAGCTACAGTTAATATTAGGGAAATTCTTATGGAGAAGAAATCAGTTGATGTAGCCCTTGAAGAAGGTATATGAAAAGATAATGGGACAATACTTCAGTTAAAGAAAATAGCATGAGATATTGCATGGAGGAAAGAAAAGGCATGTTTGCTAAAGGAAAGGAAAGTAATTTTGTATGACTGCTGAGAATTTTAGAGGTTTGGGGTCAGAATGAAAAGAGCGCTTGAAAAACAAGCTACAATTAGACTGATAAGGGCCTTAAAAATCATGGTCAAGGGATCTTGAACCTCAGCCTATAGGAAAAGCAGAATAATAGAAAGAGCTTAAATATGGAGTGGGATGGAAAGATGACATATTATCTCATTTATATTTCTAATGCCTCAGGAATAGAGTGTGATCATCTTTCAGATTATATTGTTATCCCTGAGTAAATCTTTTTCAGGATGAATTTAATTCCAAGGCAAAAAGCTGATGAGACAGCTGCCTACCAGCAGCCATTAATTCAGTCTACATTCTTTAATTACGATTCTCAAAATTGTCCACTAATACATTTTCTAAAATAATAATAGTCCAACAGGGAAAGCAGTTTGCAGGTTCTGCATTTTTTATTCAGCAATAAGGAAAAAAAGCCTTCACTATTTAGCTTGACTCAAGGTTGCAAATTTGATTGGATTTGTATCACCTTAAAGAGTCCATATTTTTCATTACTGTAACCATACATAAATTTTCTAAAAGATTCCCGAAGGCCATACAACCAAACTATAGACAATGGAGAAAGTTTATCTTGAAAGCTTATCTCATTTTTCCATTTGCCTCTGCCATCTTTGACCCAGGAATCCCAACAGCTGACACTGAATTCATAGAGCTCATTTCCAGGCCTTTTGACATTGTTTCTCCTCCCAGAATCCATCAGCCCCAGTTCAAAAAAAATTAATTATCTTTTCACAAAATGTATTCTTTTCAAGATGAAGTTTGAATTTTACCTCTGGCCATTCTTTAACAGGGTTGAGAAATACGACCACAATTACGGATGACTCGGGGAACACCACAACTAATTCACAGGGTGACATGAAATCAGTCTCTCTTTGTCTCAAGCCCCATTTCCACTTCTGTAAAGGAGAGTTTTAGGCTGCAGTCTGAGAGGGGCCGTTTAATGCTGACATTCTCAACTTCATTTAAGCATTTGAGTTTTCCTATTAGTTTGGGAACAAAGTGTTTAATGACCTGGGAAGAAATTATAGCAGAGAAGTATTATATGCCAAAATTATGGACAGCTACTAGGCAATATTTACTGTGCATTTACTGTGTCTCAGACTCTCTTGGATGTGTTTTTAATAATCTCATATTAATCATAGGGCACTATATCTATAAGGTGGAATGTGGTAGAGTTTAATTCCTTTGGGACAAGTTCCCAAGGAAACTCCTAGAAGAGAAAAATCTTTAAATTTCTCCACTGATTAAAGTCCTAAAGTCTGTTTTACAGCAGCAGTTTCTGTTTCCACAGTTGCCCGACTTTGCCACCTCCCCGCAACTCTCTTGAGTATGACCAAAAATATAGTTACTATATACCCTCGTCATTACTGTAATGATGGCTGGCAGATTAAAAATACCCCAAACAGAGCAAAGCTCCATGTGTGAAACACCAACATAAAGGCACTTATAAAGAACCATCAGGTCCCTAAAACTTGATCCCTAAAATCATGCATGATATCTCTTGAGGCAATTTTAACTGAGGTTGACGATACCCAGAAAGGTTAACTTCTTACTGCTTTTCAGTTATACACTCAACTAATGGTCTTACTGTTGTGATAAATTAGAATATTTCAGCTGAAAATCTGAAGATATGGGTTCTAGTGTTCACTAGTAACAGTAATTAGTTGTGTTAAATGTGAACAAGACACAAAGTGTCTGGGTCTCAGTTTCTTCATATATGAAAGGAGAAAACTAAACTGGATGATCTTCAATATTTCAGCTGGTCTAACATTTTGTGGTTATCAGGAAATTTGTTTTCTGTTCCCCATGTGTCGCATATACTTCTGTGACTCTCAGGGACTATCTCCTTCTATTTATAAACAGATTTTAATATTCATTTGGAAAATATAGACTTTTTAATTAATCGAAATGTTCAATGTAGTATTTTATCATTTACAAAAATGGACATACTTTTAAAAATTAATTTTATTATTTTTTAAGTTTCAAAGTACATGTGCAGGATGTGCAGCTTTGTTGCATAGGTGGTTTCCTGCACCTAACAGCCCATCACCTGGTATTAAGCCCAGCATGCATTAGCTCTTTTCCCTAATGTTATGTTTGACTATTCTATAAAGTATTCCAAAGCGCATAGCCATGTGAGAATTGAAAGACACAGGCTTGCATTAATGAGCAACATATCAAGGAGTTTGGAGACTCTTCCAGTAGTCTGTTTTCCAGACAATTCTCTGAGGTTTCATCCTATTTAAAACCCTGCCATCTTTTTAGCTGACCAGGTATGATAACTTTCTCACACTTCATTAATAAGTCACACAAGCATTCCACCTTGGCCAAAGAAAATAATTCATATAATTTAAATAAACCTTCCACATAGGTGTCTACTGAGTGATCAAGCTTGACCTCATCTTATGATGGAGTCAAGTGAGTATATGACTTTATTATGCCTGTATATCAAATAGCTTAGCAAAAATACAGGCAATTTTAAACATCTCCATAGGAAGCTTCCTGTAACAGTCTGACAAGATATACAGCCAAGCATCTGCTGAACTCTCCCTACGAGGATAAGACAAAACCACAGCCCAGATTTTATGGTATGGTCTCAATTTGAAACATCTTTTCCCACTGTTCCCAAAAAGGATCAGAATATCCTGAATATTCCAATATTCCTGTATTCAAACTACTTCTACCAGCATGCATCTTGCTTCAGAAATGAAACCTAGAGCTTTTTTTTGTCACCACTCTGTTAGGTTCCACGACACCTGGAAGAATATTCAAATGTGGTCTATTACTAGAGAAAGAACAACCTAACTGTTAGAAGACTATAACCACACTCATTTTCTAAAAGATGACACAAAATTTTTCTTTTGTTTCCCCATCACTCAAAATAGAAACACCTTCATTGGGCAAAGGAAGTCTTCTTTCCTTCCTGATTTCCCTCTATTTTCTCTTTTTTACTCATCCTCCTCTTCCCTGGATCCTACCTTAGTGTAATGCGAGGCAGGGAATCTTCATTCTCAGCTTCCTCATGGAGGATTTGACTCTCTACCATGAAGACGTGTGTATCCCACTCATGAGGTTAGCTTAGGACCTTCAGAGAAAAACAGTTAATTGCAACTAACAGTCAGTATATGCAGGGCACTGTCCGAGCACTTTGCATAAGCATCTGTTTCTCTCAGAAAAGCTACGAGTTAAGTGCATTTATTAACTCTTCCATTTTACAGATTAAGATATAACCTAGGCATAGAGAGATGAAATAATATGCCTCATCTCTAAACCAAGGCAGTCTGTGTTTCAAGTCCATGTTATAGCCACTGAACCACCTTTTAATACATTACAAATACTCTTAAATATGGGAAGAATTGGATGGAGGAAAAAGAATTTGTTCACATTACAAGTTGGAAGTTTCAGATCAGAAATCAGTGATGAAAAAATGATAAAATCGCGGTATAAATTGTCTTCTTTTATTGTATAGCCTCTCGTTTTAAGCATATGTATCCCAAAATGAAAACATAACATACTTGAAGCTTCAGAATAAAAGAATCTGCACATATTTGGATTTCTGCCTCTTTCCTCTCTGAATCTGAACAAACAAAACATTGTTTCTGCTGGTTCTCAGTATTAGGCAGTAAAAGATTTAATAATGCAGTAAGCAGGGCTTTATTTTTTATCTTTAAATGACCTTTTAAATCAGGTTTTACTGAGAGCTTAATTTTTTCTCCAAGAATCTTTAATACACAGAATAAGAAAAAAGAAGAATTAGTAAAACCATAACCATATATTTTATTAAGAAAAAAGATTACTTTGGGGATACAAAAATACAGGGAAAATAAATGCATACTTAATGCATACGTCTGATTTGATCATTTAAACAAAGAATGTGTTTCTCTTACAAAAATAACCTAGTATAAAAAAAAATCTCTTTGAGGACCAAAACCCCCAAGTATGTATTTGCTAGGCACACGCATCTATAGCTAGTTTGTATCACACTTGCACAAGCAAAGATGTTCTAACCACTCTGTTTACTGTACCTAAGTATAATAAAAGCTGTCTACTAACCTTGTCTACTACAAGCCACTTTTGTGTGTTGATTTCAAATAGGCGCTCTGGTGCCCCTCTAAATGAGAGAAATTCTTAAAGACACCAGGCCCTGTTTACTCAATGCGTTTGACAGATCAACAAAAAGAAAACTGTGCAAAGTGTGCCAGGATACTCTATTCTTCAAACCTTCTAAGACAGAAACTGTGCTCAAAATAGGGCCAGCACTTTCTCAGATGATTTCTGAATGGTGGAGAACAAATTTGTTTCTACAGAGTCTACTGACATCTGCTCAGTCTGGAAGCTTAGAATCAAATCACCCCTTTGCCACAGGGATGACTAGAGGATCAGCCATATGGTGGCGCCATCTTATGTGGTAGAGGCTGCAAAGGCCCTCCCCATAGGCCTGCTGCTCAGTGGTCAAGTGTGGTCCATTGCATTTATGCCTCAGTTTCACAATCCCTTCATGCCACCTACTCACATACTCCCTTTCCCTTCCCTTAGTATAAACATGCCTACTCTAGACAGGGTCGCTGACTTTGCTTAGGAAAGCCTAAAAAATAATAATGCACAGCACTTGCTCTCCAAGTGTTTACCGTCTAATTGGGGGAGGTGAGACATTTAGATAAGTAAATAATTCTAATACAAGGCAAAAATGTAAAGCTTTCTTATAGTCTTTGCATTGTTAAAGAGAAAGAAAAAATTATCTGAGCTAAGAGGAGTTAGGGAAATTTTGTCGAGGTGGAAGCACCGGAGAATTTTCCTTTTGCATATGCTCTTCCTGGATTTATTTTCAGAGTATACATTCCTGTCTTCTGGATACCACTCAATTATTTCACTATTTTACCTTGCATATATTCCTCTCATATTTTAATGCATATTCTAGTTATATCTTGATATGTGTACCTCTCATATAATATTTTTTGTACCCCATAAGAGCAGAGGTCACACCTTAGTGACTGCTGGATCCCCATCTTGCTCATCGTCTGATGCATAATAAATCTTCAGTAAAAAATGAATTAAATAATAATAGCAAATATGTACTGCTGAGAGCTCTTCCAGGTGGGTTACATAAATGCTTTACATTTAATCCTCCCAACAACAAAATAAGGTCAGTATCCTTCTTATGTCTATTTTACAGATGAGGAAACTGAACCACAGAGGAGTTAAGTAACTTCCCCAAGTTCACACAGTTCTAAAGTATTGTGAGCCAGGACTCGAACCTAGACAGTCTTTCTTCAAAGTTTGAACTCTAGTCTATTGTTCTGCCTCTGTAAACACATAATATGTGAGTTTGATCTAAGTGATATGATTTGAATTTTAATATTGACAGAAGGAGATTCCAAGTGGAGATTTTAGGATTAGTAAATATGTATCAAAGAGAAAATGTAGGAGTGCATAAGAGGCAAAAAAGAGTTTAATTTTACTGGAATATGGAATGCATATGTTAAAAGTGGTGATACAAAAAAGGTATAAGGTTGGAAATGAGCTGGCAGATAGGGACTAGGTAGTCTTGGGGCCATCATCTCCCCATCGTTCTTGACTAAAAACTAAGCCCTCCGTGGTTCTTTTCATGCTTTGCTCACCACATGTAATCTGGTTGAGGTCCTTTGACTTCTCTTCTGTATTTTTTTTTTCTTGAATTTATCTTCTGTCCAGTTCGCCTACCTCTACAGCAGGGGCTAAATAAGTACCTGCTCAGATTACTGAGAATGTCACACAACTAAGATCTTTGTTGACCTGCCCATCCAGGAGCAGAAATACTCTTGAAATACACTGTGATTGCCACACTACTACTCAAAAAGTCCCAATGACTCCCCTTGCCTGAAGAACAAAAGCATGATATGATGAGTTATTCTCTACTCAGTTCTGTATCTATGTGCTTCTGTGGTTGTTTGTGCTGAGCCCAGACTAATAGGATTTTCATGAGCTAATTGGTCAGATTCTGGGCAATGGTAGAGATTCTGGACAGAACCTGATAGAACTTTTCAGGGAGACTCAATGATAGAGTGCAAGAGCAGAGCTATTTTATCATTTAAGTGTCAGAAAGAGGCCCACAATTGGAGCCCTCAGAGGTTTTTCACTAGCAAAGACATGGGACCCTAAAGACTTGAAGATTTAGAGCAACAAGAAATAGGGCATTTGGTACAATGATTAGAGTTCTTACGATAGACAGTGATGAAAGTGAAGTATACTGTAGAGGACTCCTCAAAATAACAAGAGGATTAACTTTACTAGAGTTAATTCATGACAATTAATCTTGTGGCGATTCATGGTATCCAAATTTGGATTTTAAATAATGTAACTCTTAGACACTCTTGGAATTTGTCACCGGAAACTGTTAGGCAAGTCTTGACCTAGAACAAGAGAGAGAGAACTTCTCTCTGCTTTCTCCTAGCTTCTCCACATAAAGATGAGTTGTTAATTGAATTGGGTCAAAGTTTGGGACAGTGATAAGGTGTCCCAAGGATGTTTAATAATGTCCCGGGTCATTGTGTCACAAAGTCATACACATGGATGTAGTCCTCTTTCCTCCCCCACCCTAATCCATACTATCAGACTGACAAGTTGAACTGGGTTGGCATTCTAAGGCAACCAATGGCCACGTTACCCTCTCTTTCTTCTCTTTACTCTATCCCTTTATAGAGTAAGCTGAGCTAGAAAGCAGTGCCAGTGAATTAAGCCAAGAGATCTTGATATCATTTATTTCTTCTTATGTATAAGCTGTAAGGAATCCACTGTGTGACCCTCTGCAGTTCACTGGTGATAAAAGCTATATTTAAATGGCTGAGACAGCCATTTCTGTCCACAGGGTTATTAAAGTAACACAAATACATGTTAGTCATTCTTAATTACAAAGGTCACAATTTATTCCAAAATACATAGCTGGAGTATTGGCAATCAGAAAAGTATTTCAAGCCTAATAGCAGTAAAATACTGTTACCCCCAAGCTGCTCGCCTCTCTTCTGAAGTAAGGCTTTCTCAAAATCTGTTTGATGAAGTCTCAAGCTATCCATCAGAGATATGTGAGATGCTTGTCAAAACAAAATGAAACTAAACCAGTATCCCACTGCTGGGAATGAAACAGAGACTTCCTTAGCTGCAAAGTTCTGGGTTTTCCACAGTTTATTTTCTATTATTTCTCAGTTTCTCCATGGGCGAACTTGGTTACCCCATTTCAGCATTCCAGCCAATCAGCCTAGCAACTCTGATTCAGTGGTTTAGAAAATCAAGATCATTCCACTTTAGTATGTTATGTAATCCCATTTTGACATGTGTGAAAAGAAGCTGGACCTCAGTAGTCCTTTTTTAGAGCACTGTTTCAGTTAATAGAGATACATCTCAAACAGAGATTTTAATATTTATGTATGCATCCCTCTCTCAAATATTTGACAGAGTTCAAGTGCTTATTTCATAACATCTATTATAAAAATCCTGTTGCCTTTTCTGTCCTTCAGACACCTCTCTCCTCCAACATTTTACAACTCTTCACAACTAGTTTCTGATTTGTTTCATCCCTCAACATACACAACACTTGGTGGTGGCTGGGGTGGGGAGTAGAAAGCGGAGAATATTCCTTTGGTACTCTACATACTTTCTCAAGAAAATCCAACTATTCCCATCCCTCCTTGGGAAATGGAAAATGCAAATTAGCTCATTCATTTGATGTCTACTCATTGAGCACTGGCTGTGTGCAAGACAGTCTTCCAGGCACCAAGGACAGACCTATGAGCAAAGCAACAAAGGGGAACCTCTACCTTCATGAAACTTATATTCCAAATGGTAAGAAAACAAACATAATTTAAAAACCAAGAATGTTTATCCCTTTACAATGGTAAAATCTTTACCTATGCTTCATTAGTCACTCAGAGAGGCAATATTACATATTAAGTGAGCTTCAGGATACAATCCCTGTGATTTCCTCCCCCTGCAGGCCACCCTTGAGGGACCAGAACCAATTCTAATTGGTATACCAGAGAGGCTGTCTCTCAGATCATGAACATAAGCCTTTTCCCATATCCCAGTTTACCAGAGAGAATATAAATTAGAAAATTTATCCAGCACCAGTTCATACAGTCATAACCTGAAACTTTGGTTTTCTATTTGTCATTTCCCTTTGTGTGCCTTCTTTCTCAAAAATTTCACAAGAAGGAGTTCTAAGTTAATCTTGCTATGGAACATTACTGGATCCTTGACCTGCTACCACTTAGTCACTCTGAAATCTCATCATCGTTTATGACAGTTCTTAGTGTATAGTCACAATCTGGCAAAACCTGGAATAGTTGAATTATATACTATTTTGCAAATTTTTATTTGATAGGTTTTTGATTTAAGTGTGGCCATGTTTATATGGCCATCTTTTTCAGATATGCTATTCCTAGTTGCTTTTCCGTTTCTTCTTGAAAAGTGCTCTCCTTTCCCAGCAAATTTTTCCATGGTCAGTGATATGGTTTGGCTGTGTCCCCACTCAAATCTCATCTTGAATTCCCACATGTTGTGGGAGGGATCTGGTGGGAGGTAAATTGAATCATGGAGCAGGATTTTCCAGTGCAGTTCTCATGAAAGTGAATAAGTCTCATGAGATCTGATGGTTTTATAATGGGGAGTTTCCCTTCACAAGCTTTTTTTTTTTTTTTTTTTTTTTTTTTTTGCCTACCGCCATCCATGTAAGATGTTACTTGCTCCTCCCTGCCTTCTGCCATGATTGTGAGGCCTCCCCTGGCATGTGGAACTTTAAGTCCATTAAAATTCCTTCTTCTTCTCAATCTTGGGTATGACTGTATCAGCAGTGTGAAAATGGACTAATACAGTAAATTGGTACCAGTAGAGTAGGGCATTGCTGAAAAGATACCTGAAAATGTGGAAGCAACTTTGGAACTGGGTAACAGGCGGAGGTTGGAACAGTTTGGAGGCTCAGAAGAAGAAAGGAAAATGTGGGAAATTTTGAAACTTCCTAGAGACTTGTTGAATGGCTTTCCCCAAAATGCTGATAGCAATATGGACAATAAAGTCCAGGCTGAGGTGGTCTCAAATGGAAATGAGGAATTCTTTGGGAAATGGAGCAAAAGTGACTCTTGTTATGTCTTAGCAGGGAAACTAGCAGCATTTTGCCCCTGCCCTAGAAATTTGTGGAACTTTGAACTTCAGAGAGATGACTTAGGGTATCTGACAGAGGAAATTTCTAAGCAGCAAAGCGTTCAAGAGGTTACTTGGGTACTGTTAATGGCATTCAGTTTTGTAAAGGAAGCAGAGCATAAAAGTTTGGAAAATTTTCAGCCTGACGATGTAAGAGAAAATAAAAATCTCATTTTCTGAGGAGAAATTCAAGCTGGCTGCAAAAATTTGCATAAGTAATGAGAAGCTGAATGTTATCTCCCAAGAAAATGGGGAAAATGTCTTTGGGGCATGTCAGGGTTCTTCATGGCAATCCCTCCCATCACAGGCTCCAGAGTTTAGGAGGGAAAAAAATGGTTTCATGGGCTGGGCCCAGGGTGCCTCTGCTGTATGCAGTCCAGGGACTTGGTGTCCTGTATCCCAGATGCTCTAGCTGTAACTAAAAGGGGCCAAGTTGCGGCTTGGGCTGTTGCTTCAGAGGGTGCAAGCACCAAGCCTTGACAGCTTCCACGTGGTGTTGAGCCTGCACAGAAGTCAAGATTGAGGTTTGGGAACCTCTGTCTAGATTTCAGAAGATGTATGGAAACACCTGGATGCCCAGCCCAAAGTTTGCTGCAGGGGCATGGCTCTCATTGAGAAACTCTGCTAGGACAGTATGGAAGGGAAATGCGGCGTCAGAGCCCCCACACAGAATCCCTAATGGGGCACCACCTAGTGAAGCTGTGAGAAGAAGGCCACCATCATCCCGACCCCAGAATGATAGATCCACTGACATCTTGCACCGTGTGCCTGGAAAATCTGCAGACAATGCCAACCCAGGAAAGCAGCCAGAAGATGGGCTACGCCCTGCAAAACCACAGGAGTTGAGCTGCCCAAGGCCATGGGAACCCACCTTTTGCATCACTGTTACCTGGATGTGAGACATGGAGTAAAAGGAGATCATTTTGGAGCTTTAAGTTTTGACTCCTCTGCTGGATTTTGGAATTGCATGGGGCATGTAGCCCCTTTGTTTTGGCCAATTTCTCCCATTTAAAACAGGTGTATTTACCCAATGCCTGTACCCCCATTGTATATAAGAAGTAACTAACTTGTTTTTGATTTTAGAGGCTCATAGGCAAAAGGGACTTGCCTTGTTTTGGATGAGACCGGACTGTGGACTTTCGATTTAATGCTGAAATGAGTTAAGAATTTGGGGGACTCTTGGGAAGGTATGATTGGTTTTAAAATATGAGTACATGAGATTTGGGAGGGACTGGGACAGAATGATATGGTTTGGCTGTGTCCCCACCCAAATCTCATCTTGAATTCCCACGTGTTGTGGGAGTGACCTGGTGGGAGGTAATTGAATCATGGGGGCAAGTCCTTCCAGTGCTGTTATCATGGTAGTGAGTAAGTCTCATGAGATCTGCTGGTTTTATAAGGCGGAGTTTTCCTGCACAAGCTCTCTTTTTGCCTACCACCATCCAAGTAAGATGTGACTTGCCCCTCCTTGCCTTCTGCCATGATTGAGGCCTCCCCAGCCATGTAGAACTGTGAGTCGGTTAAAATCCCCTTTTCTTCCCAGTCTCAGGTATGTCTTTATTGGCAGTGTGAAAATAGACTAATACAGGCAGCTGTATTTGGAAGCTGCTATCCCATAGCCACGTCCTACCACTAGTTACTGACTTCTGCCATTTTCAATGCCAAATAGCATTTATTCATTTATTTACTCAAATACTATTTACTGAGAGGCTACTATAAACTAGGTACTGTTCTAGGTACCAGTGACACAGCACTCAATTTCAGGAAACATGCCTCTTGCACTGGAGCTTATTCTAGTGAGGAGAGACAAAAGATAAACAAATAAACAATGTATCAGATGGTGATAAGTGCCATGCAGGTAAAGCGAGTGAAGCTAGTAGAGAGTGATGGAGAGAACATTTGGGACAGTACTCACTGTGAAGTGACATTGATCTTTCTTACTCTCTATCCTCAACAGCTAAGCTGTTTGAAGCTACAGAGATGGGGATATGTTCTAAACTGGCTAAAAATACAGGGACGGTGGCACCAGAGACCATTAAGTCTTAACTTCTGTCAGATGACATTTTTCTGCTCTATTTTCTGATATTAATGTAGATATTTCACAGCCTTCTTTCTCCCTTTTACACAAAGGGCACACCAAGTGTTCCCAGTACCCCATGCTTCACTTCCACAATGTTCTATATTGCCCTTGTTGACCTGCCTTTTACATATATTTTGTTTTGGTAACTCTCCAGTTTCTTGCAAAGGTCATTTCCAGCCTTGATCATTGAAAACACAACACTAAAAGCGTATTCAGTTCATCTTCAAAGTTTGTATCAATCAGAAGTACAACCCCTAGACTTTCGAGCCCCCAGTCACTAATGGATGCATGTCAAGTCTTACTTATTGGACTATAATTGGGTATAATTTTCCCGAATGATTAACTTTCATGGCTGTGACTGTCTCTGTGGTGATAAATATCAGTTGTGTATCCCTAGTCCACTTCTATATCCTAATCTCTAGAGTTTTATACCGATCCTCCTGCTGGATATTGACCTTGCAATTAGGCTCATGCAACTTTAATTTACTGTGTCAAACAATAACTGGAAAATCTTCCTCTCATTGCCCCTGCAACTTGTTGGATTTTCCATGTCTCCTCATTGCAATCAGAAGCCTGCCCCTCATCCTAAGCTTCGTCCTCTCCTGCTTACCCTTCCTAGTTTTCCATCACTGAATCCTGACAATTCTACTTCTTAAGTAATTTTCAAGACATTGCCTTCCCCACTGCCACTAGCTTAGAATAGGACATTATCATTTCTTGCCTGAATTAAAGCATCTGTTGCACCTAACTCATTATTTTATCAGATTTAATAATAAAAGAAATACTTGTCCCTTGTTACATGTTAAGCAATACATAGGTGAATATGAAAATTAATAGCCCCCTCCTTTGTCTCTTTTATTTTCATTCTCTGAAGTAAAATGTGTTAATAGGCAACAGTCTGTTAACTAGTCTTTCTAAATTCAAAATTGCCACACAATATCTATTCTAGACCCCAAAGCCTAAAATGATCCCTTTTGCGATGCAAGTAAGTTGCCTGCTCTCCTGCTTATCTACAGAATAAATGTAAAAATCCTGTAGCAGGCTTGCTTTACTTCCCCAGTAATCTACTATAGATCTCAACACAATGATTGTTGATAATTATTAAATTTTTCATATGGGTCTGTTAAAAAGGTTGGTATCTTGTCAATATAGACAACTGGTGATACATATGGACACAATCCCCATTTGTCTTCTTGAAAAGGCAAAGGGAGAGAGAGAACAATTAACATTTACTATGTGCCAGACTATATACTAAATGTTTTCCATGATTTTTTTTTTCTTCACAAAATTCCCGGGTGGTAAGGAGTATTGTTACTTTCACTTTCAAAATGAGTATCACATAGAGATAGATGAATTCATCCAAAGGCATCAACTTAATACGAGGAAACACCATGATTTGAATCTAGTTCTGCCAGGACAAAGAGGCTATATACCTGAGCATACTATATTCACACTGAAAACAATTCTGTAATTCTATAAAATTAGTTCTTACTGTAGAGGAATAAGGTAGAACCTATGTCTGTTTCAAGCCAAGGCCAAGGCCAAAGTCTGTGTTTTATCAACAATGGCAGCCGCACTGTAGATCTTAAAATGTAGCATGTGAGAATGTTTCTCCTGAGTCATTCAACCAACAAACAAAAATAACATCTGTTTCTCTTTTTGGATCACTTATCCCCTACTATTGATGGCCTTCATTTTTTTTTTTTTAAGCATTTGGAATTCTAATCATGTCTCAGTCTTTTCCTGGCACATCTGGTTGAGCTAATGCCAACACCAAGATAATTACACCACTTTCACTCTTTCTTTGTTATAGCTACTATCTTCTTACTATTCTGTCATACACATTCACTTCTGAAATTATAATATTTAATCAAATATTCAAATACAGGGTAAGTGACGAGCTCTTACTATTTTTTTAAAGTAAGGGAACTTTCTAAAGCAAACATGTGCACATGACATTGTTATATCTAAGAACCAGATATTTAAAGATTCAAACTGAATATGTGTCCAAAAATACAAGCTCCAAAGCAAGCATGTTTTAAAATTATGCTATAATTATACAATAATAAACTATGAAAGCCTAAACGCACACATATATAATTTTCTTAGATGCTACATGTATGGAAATGTGTTGATTTCAATAAACACTTAACTGAGTTCATGCAATGTTCAAGGTGCTATGGAAGATTCAAAAAGGAATAAGACACAGAGGAATCTAACATAAAACAGAGCAAAATAGAAAAGGGAGGAAAATGTGACGTAAGTCAAAATTCAAATGAGGGAGCCACTACGTCAAGTTATTGATATCAGAAAAAGTTTCATGTGTCAGTATCTGAATCTGTCCCAAAAGGATGCATAAACTCTTAATAGAAAGAAATATGGAAAAAATCATTTTAAGCAGAATTGCCTGATTAAATATCAAGAGGTGGGAACGTGAGAGGCACCTTCAAGGAGTGATAAGTAAGAAGTTTGGTTTGAGCACAAAATATATGTAGGAAAAAAGGGAGAAGTACCCTAGGCAATATTAAACTCCATGCCCAGAAGTTTGCACTGCAAGTTTCATGTGTTAGAAAACGTAGGATAGAGAAGTGTAAGTAAAGCTTTATCAGGAAAATAAATCTGGAGCGGAAAGTGAATTAGGATGACATAGAGATAGATGGCAATTACAGAATTGCAGACAAAAAACAATTGATGGATACAATAATAAATCTTACTTGGTTTTCTACAAGTGCACCTAACTGATACTCAATACAGCTGCAAGACAGAGATTTTTAACATACGCATCTAATCCCCTCATTTTCATTCTTCCCTTGCATGAAAATGTATGACGACCTCTGAGGTCCAGCATTGTCTGCCTGGCTCTGGCCTAGCTCTCCCACCACATTTCATGTCACTAAGTTTAGCTTCACTGATCTTTTGGTTTCTCAAATACACCAAGCACTTCCTGCCTTAGAACCTTAGCATGAACTATTTCCTTTGTCTCCCCTTTGTCCATTGATCACATGACTTGCTATTTCTTTTCTTCATGCTTCTGTGACCTCCCACCTAAAGTAGAAACTTCTCTGTTATTCTCTGTGTCATCCTCTTTCAGGTTTAAATCTACACCACCTAATACAGCTTAACTTTGGGTTGTTTCCAAACCAGATGCTCTTCATCTGTTGCTCCCTACTAGGTCTTAAGTGCCATGAGAACAGTGCTATGTCTTTCTTATTAATTCCTACAGTCCCTGAGCCTTGCATAAAGTAGGTATTCAGTAAACACTTATTAAATAATGTTAAATGTTCTGAAACTGTATGGCAGCCACTGTAAGAGTTACTGAGGAGATCGCTTGGAATAAGATAGTATTCTTATTGTCAAGTAGCTAATGGTCTAGAAAAGAGTCAAATATAAAAGCATATCGTTAAAACAATATGGGAACAAGAGTAGAGTTAAGCAGAAAAGTCAGCAGAATCTTCTAATTGTTAGGCAAGAAATTATGAGAGATGATTAAGCAAAGCTATAGCACTTTCAGGGATGAGAAAAAGAATGGAGTCTAGGATGTCACTCTAACTTTTGGATGAAAAGAGAGGGGTAACGGTGGAAAGGAAAGAAAGGAGTCATTGAGAAACATTTGAGAAGCAGCACTATAAAACCTGACAACTGATTGGACATAAGGTTTTGAAGAAGACAGGATCCAATCATGACTTATTTTTTAAGTATGAGTGATTGCAAGAGTGATATTGTTATTACCCAAAGTAAAGATTCTAGGAAAAGAAAGGAGGAATATTAATAAAAATGAAAGATTTACTCTTTTTAAAATTTATTTATTCAGCCATTTGTTCGTCCATTTATTTTCATTTTTTAGAAGCAGCAGCTGGGAGTGGGGTGGAGAGCAAGGAGGTTTTACTATACTGCACAGGCTGGTCTTGAACTCCTGCACTTAATGGATTCTCTCATCTCAGCCTCCCCAGTAGCCAGGTTTACAGGAGCATACAAATAAACCTAGGTGAGATATTCACTCTTAATTTTCACAACCATCTCCTCAAACTTAAAGTTCGTTTTTATAAGAACAGTTTTGAGTTTATCTGAAATAGAAAATTTTGAAGTTTTGACTTGAGAACAACAAGCAGTTGTTCTCAAACAAGTTGTTTTCAAACAGTTTCATCAGCAGTGTCATAAGGCTGAAGAGAACTAGAAATAATAAATACTGAATTAGAGGCAGCAGCTTAGGCTCACGATTTTTTATATGGCTTCATCACCAGTTACATCTTAGTCCACCATACCAAGAGACTGGTAAATATCTTTAAAGAGGAGAGATGCTATGTAGGGAGAAATGTACTTTAAAAATAAGATTAAAATAGGTAATTATGACTATTAAAGAAAGTTAATAATTTTAGCAAACTTTGGGAATAGGGAGCACTCACTAATGTTCCAAATAATGAATTTATAGGAAAGGTATGGTTAAAAGTAATAAGGTAGCTTTCCAGACACAAAATGAGAATTTCAAGTATTATTTTAGAAGAAATGGAAACCAATGTGATGGTTAAGTTGGCTTGAAGTTTCTACAAACATCACTTAGGGCCAGTATTCTACCTTCTGAACCTTCCCATTGACAATGATTTACGCATGTGAATAGTGCTCATGTACACACTTCCAATTTTCTGCGGCCACTTGGAAAAAAAAATGGCCTCAGAATATGGCATACTTACTGGCTGCCCAGAATTTAATTAAAATTCCCAACTGACTAAACTGACTTCAAATGGTATCATAACTGAACTTACTAAAGTTTCTCTGGAAAGAAATATGGCATTAATTCCAAGCCCTACCACTATTAATCTTATTTGAACACACCAAGCTTCATAATTCATACTGAAGCTGTCTCTACACTTGCATTTTCGAAGCAAAATTTATGTTTGGACAAATGAGCAACTTATTTAAAACAGTCTTGAGAGATCAAAATACATTTGCATTGATAGAAAATGATTTGCCAAAAAATTGTTGAGACAAAACAAAGACCTTTGTTGAGTAAACTTGACATGTTCAAACATATATCCAAAGTTTTCAAAAAATAATTTCCATTTACTTAGTCGCCAGTAAGATTTTACCATGTGAATAATAATATTGCTGGGGATATTACTTAACAGTATAACAACAAAATAGGAATGCAATATATCTTCTTAGTATAAAAAAATATGAACTTTTAGAGCAGATAGATCTAGATTAAAATATATGTTCTGCCACTTATTTATTGTGCAACTTTGGACAAAAAAATGTAAGTTCTTTGTACTTCAGATTCCTGTGTTTTCAAAAGAGATTGTCACTGATATCATATCAGTGTCACAAGAATCAAATGAGATAATGAATCAAATGCAACTAGAACAATTACTATATATTAATTTAAAAAAACCTAGGATAGTGCCTGATATAAGGTACACAGTAGAGAGATTTTTAGTAGTTTTTTTATTTATTTTGCATGAAAAAAATGTCCACGTGGCTATTGAAAAAAGGACTATTTTTCTTGTAATTTTGCATTTGCTGCTGTACTGATGGAACTCTGGGTCAAAGCTCTAGGAAACACTGTGAAGCCTTCATTTATCATCATTCTTTTTCCTTCTGTTCATATTTAATTTATACTTCCATCTTTAAATTCACTTTATTGACGCTGCTTGTATATTCCAAAGTAGATTTAAGTCTGTTTCCTCACAAATGCCTTCCCAACATCACAAGAAACCACTTACTGATTCATTTCATCGCATTGCTATATTAATGTCATCTATCCCCCACAGATGCTCAAGGTTTTGAGGATGGAGCCAGTGTTTAACTTGTTCCCCAAGTGCACTATGTTGATATAAGTGCTGATAAGAGATGGCACAAAATTGATGCATTGGGATTGTAGTGGAGGGCTAAGTTGTGTGGGCTAATAAAGAGAGTCCTGAATTGCTAGTTGTATGCCACTTAATTTGTTTTATGACAATTGATAAATCACTTAATCTTGAAGAATTTTATTTCCTATAACAATGGGCTAAAATATCCATTCTGCGTGGATTGATTTAGAGATTATATGAACCATACATTCTACAAAATAGCTGAGGGGTCCGATTTTCCAGTGGGAAAACCTACAGGCACCATATTTTATTTAATTTTTTCAAATTGACATACAATTCTATATATGTATTATGTACACCATGTTTTGAAGTATATCTATACATTGTTGAATGGCGAAATCTAGCTAATTAACAACTGCATTATCTCCCATAGTTACAATTTTTGTGGTGAGAACACTTAATATTCTCTCTTTTGGCATATTTCGATAATACATGATATCATCAACTATAGCCATTGTGCTGTACAATGGAGCACTTGCAATTATTTTTCCTGTCTAACTAATTATGTATCCTTTGATGAATACCTTCTCAACTCCTCCTTCCTTCTAACCACCTCAGCTTCTGGTAACCACCATTCTACTCTCTACTTCTATGAGATTAACTATTTTAGATTCCACATATGAGTGAGAACGTGTGGTATTTGACCTTCTGAGCTTGTCTTATTTTACTGAACATAATGTTCTCCGTGTTCATCTATGTTGTTGCAAATTACAGAATTTCCTACTATTTTAATGGCTGGATAGTAATTCATTGTGTATATACACCATTTTCTTTTTCCATTCTTTTTAAAATATTTTATTTTAACAAATTTAGCAGTATAAGTGGTTTTTGGTCACATGAATGAATTGTATAGTGGTGAAGTCTAGGATTTTAGTGAACCTGTCACCTGAGAATTATACGTTCTACCCAATAGTTAGTTTTTCAACCCTCACTCAATCTACAACCTTTCCCACTTCTGAGTCTCAAATTTATCATCAATACTACTCTGTATTTCTTTTCATATTCGTAGCTTAGCTCCCACTTATAAGTGAAAAGATGCAGCATTTTGTTTTCAATTTTTGAGTTTCTTCACTTAGAATAATGCCCCTCATTTCCATCTAAGTTGCTGGAAAAGACATTATTCCATTCGTTTTTTTGTGGCTGCGTAGTGTTCCATAGTGTATATATACCACATTTTCTTTACCCACTTATTGATTGATTGGCACTTAGGTTGAATGCAATCTGCAATTGTGAGTTTTGCTGTGATAAACACACACTTGCAGATGTCTTTTTGATATAGTAACTTATTTTCCTTTAATTGAATATCCAGTACTGGGAATGCTGGATTGAATGGTAGATCCAATTTTAGTTCTTTGAGAAATTTCTCCATTAATTTCCATAGAGGTTGTACTAATTTACATTCTCATCAGAAGTGGAAAAGTGTTCCTTTTTCACTGAATCCACGCCAACGTCTATTGTTTCTTGACTTTTTAGTAATGGCCATTCTGGCTGGTGTAAGGTGGCATCTCATTGTAGTTTTAATTTGCAATTCCCTGATGATAATGGATTTTGAGCATTTTAAAAATATGTTTGTTGGCCATTTGTATATCTCCTTTTGAGAAATGTCTATTCTACTCATGTCTTCTTCCACTTTTTAATAGAAGTATTTTGGTTTTCTTCTTACTGATTTCCTTATAGATTATGGATTTTAGTCATTTGTCAGATGCATAATTTGC
The DNA here is from genome assembly GCF_000951045.1 of Mandrillus leucophaeus. Lineage (NCBI taxonomy): Eukaryota > Metazoa > Chordata > Mammalia > Primates > Cercopithecidae > Mandrillus > Mandrillus leucophaeus. The sequence continues at coordinate 102,302 of NW_012109530.1, read as the reverse complement.
AAATATTTCTCCAATTCTCTAAGTTGTCTGTTTACTCTGATGATTATACCTTTTGCAGTGCAGAAGCTTTTTAGTTTAATTAGGTCTCATTTTTAAATTTTTGTTGCATTTGCTTTTGGGGGTCTTAGTCATAAATTATTTGCCTAGTTCAATGTCCAGAAGAGTTATCCCTCTGTTTTTCTCTAGAATTTTATGGTTTTGGGTGTTAGATTTAAATCTTTATCTTGAATTAATTTTTGCACATGGTGAGAGATAGGGATCCAGTTCCATTCTTCCACTTGTGGCTATTCAGTTTCCCAGCACCATTTGTTGAATAGGATGCCTTTTCTCCAGTTTATGTTTTTATATGTCTTGTCAATGATCCATTAATTGTAAGTATTTGGCTTTATTCCTTGTTTCTCTATTCAGTTTCATTGGTCTATGTATCTACTTTTATACCAGTACCATGTTGTTTTGGTTACAATAGCCTTGTACTATAATTTGAAGTCAGGTGATGCAATGCCTCCAGATTTATTCCTTTTGCTTAGAATTGCTTTAGCTATTTGGGCTCATTTTTAGTTTAATATGAATTTTAGGATTGTTTTTTCTAATTTTGTGAAAAATGACATTTATATTTTGATAGGAATTGCAGTGAATCTGTAGTTTGCTTTGGGCACTGTGGTATTTTTTTATTTTATTCTTCCAATCCATGAACATGGGATGTATTTCCATTTGTTTGAGTCATCTATGATTCCTTTCAGCAAAATTTTGTAGTTCTCCTTGTAGAGATCTGTCACCTTATGGTTAAATATATTTTGGTTAAATATATTCCTAGGGCTTTTTTGTAACAATAGTAAAAGGGATTGGGTTTTTAATTTGATTATCACATTGGTTATTGTTGGTGTATAGCACTGCTGATTTATGTACATTGACTTTGTAACCTGAGACTTTACTAAAATCCTTTATCAGATCTAGGAGTATTCTGGAGGAGACATTGGGGTTTTTCTGGGTAGAATTTTACATCATTGGCAAACAGACAGTTTGAAGTCATTTTTTCAATTTTGATATCCTTTATTTCTTTCCCTTGGCCTGCTTTCTCTGGCTAGAATTTCCAGTACTATGATGAAAAGCAAGTGGCAAAAGTGAGCATACTTGTCTTGTTCCAGTTACTGGGGGAAATGCTTTCAAATTTTCCCTGTTCAGTATGATGTTTGCTGTGGGTTTGTCATATATGGTTTTTATTATTTTGCAGTGTGTCGTGTCTATGATTATTTTGTTGAGGGTTTTTATTATAATGGGATGCAGGATTTCATTGAACGATTTTTCTGCATCTATGAGATGATCATACGGTTTTTGTTTTCAATTCTGTTTATGTGATAAATCACATTCATTAACTTGTGTATATCAAATAATCCCTGCATCCCTGGAATGAAACCTACTTGATCATGTGTTGTTGAATTTGAATTGCTAGCATTTTGTTGAGAATTTGTTTCATCTATATTCATCAGGGATATTAATCTGCAGTTTCCTTTTTTTATTATGTCCTTTCCTGGCTTTGGTATCAGGGTAATATTAGCTTCATAGGGAGGATGTCCTTATTCTCAATCTTTTAGAATAGTTTCAGCAGAATTGGTACTTATTCTTCTTTGAATATCTGGTCTAATTTGGCCCTGAGCTTTGTTTGTTGGCACTTTTATTATGATTATTCTTATTGATTAAATCCCACTGCTTGTTACTTGTCTATTCAGAATTTATATTTCTTCCTGATTCTTTCTAGCAGGGTTGAGTGTTTACAGGGAAGTATCAATTTCCTCTAGATTTTCTAATTTTTGTGCATACAAGATGTTCACAGTAGTATCAGATGATCTTTAGTATTTCTGTAGTGTCAGTTATAATGTCTACTGTTTTATTTCTATTTGAGTTTATTGGAATCTTATCTCCTTTTCTTGCTTAATTAAGCTAGTGGTCTATCAATTCTGTTTGTCTTTTCAAATAACCTACTTTTTATTTCATTGATCTTTTGTATTGCTTTATTTGTTTCTATTTCTTTTAGCTTTGCTCTGACCTTTGTTATTTCCTTTCTTCTGCTAGCTTTCAGTTTGGCTTGTTCTTGTGTCTATAGTTCCTTGGGGTGTGATATTAGGTTGTCAGTTTGTGATCTTTCAGACATTTCGATGTAGGCATTTAGCACTATAAACATTCCTCTTAGCACTGCTTTTGTTGTAACCCAGAAAATTTGATAACTTTTGTCACTGTTGTCATTCATTTTGAAAATGTTTATTTCTTCATTTTAACTTTCTTGTTGGCCCAAAAATCATTCAGCAGCAGATTGCTTAATTTCCATGAATTTGTGTAGTTTTAGGAATTCCTTGTGGAATTAACTTCTAGTATTATTTCGCTATGATCTGAAGATATTTCATATGATTTTGATTTTTTAAAATTCATTGAGGCTTGTTTGCTGACATACTATATGGTCTATCTTGGAGAATGTTCCAAGTGCTGATGAGAAGAATGTGTATTCTGAAGTTCTTGGGTAGAATATTCTGTAAATTTCCGTTAGGTCCATTTGTTCTAGAGTGCAGTTTCAGTCCAATGTTTTTTGTTTGTTTCTACCTTAATGATCTGTTTAGTGCTGTCAATGGAGTGTTGAAGTTTCCCACTATCATTGTAAATAAAAAAACAATGGAAATGAAAGACACATTTAGGGAACTAAAAACTCCAGTGAAATATTGTAACGATAGACTAGACCAAGTAGAAGAAAGAATTTCAGAGCTTGAAAACAAGGATTTCAAATTATCCCTATCAGACAAAAATTTTTAAAAAGACTTAAATAACAAAGTCTCCAAGACATATGGGATTATGTAAAATGGCCAAACCTAAGAAAGATAGGTGTTCCTAAAGAAGTAGAAAAAAAAAAAATTGAAAAACCTATTCGAGGGACAAATTGAAGAAAACTCTCCAACCTTGCTGGAGGTTTATACGTCCAAATACAAGAAGCTTAAAGAACTGGAGACTCGTTGTAAAGAGAACATCACCAACGCATATGTTCATCAGGCTATATAAAGTCAACATGAAGGAAGGAAGGAATTCTAAGAGCCTCTATTTTAAAAACGTTAATATATTTAAAATATATTTTATTAAAATATGAATATCTTCTAAAAGTTAAAAAACTTTTCATTTGTATCCTGATTTTATTTCTTTATGTTGATTTTTCACCCTTCTCTTGTATCTCCTTGGGTAGCTTCGTAATCAACCCTTTGAATACTTTATGTGTTATTTCAGTGATTTTATCTGGGTTTGGATCACTGCTGGAGATTTAGTGTGATCTTTCGTATAATAGGACCCAGTTTTGGCTGGGCGCAGTGGCTCATGCCTATAATCTCAGCATTTTGGGAGACCAAGGCAGGTAGATCACCTGAGGTCAGGAGTTTGAGACCACCTTGGCCAACATGGTGAAACCTTGTCTCTAATAAATATAAAAAAAAAATTATCTGGACATGGTGGTGCATGCCTGTAATCCCAGCTACTCAGGAGGCTGAGGCAGGAGAATCACTTGAACCCAGGAGGCGGAAGTTGCAGTGAACCGAGACCATACCATTGCACTCCAGCCTGGGCAACAAGAAGCAAACTCCATCTCAAAACAAAAACAAAAACAAACAAACAAACAAAAACAAACAAAAAAAGGACCAATTTTTTCATATAGACATAATGATTTTTCTAGTTCCTCCTCATTTGTGTAGACTGTTTCTTCTAATTACTTTTGTATTTTTTGATTCAATTGTTTTTGCTCATATTTTTTTTCTCACCTTGAGGATGTGACTTTAATGTTTATAGTTTATTGTCACCTAGTTTTGGCTCTGGATGCTTTTAGTGGTGAAAATTTGTATAACTCCCTTGCTTATAGAGAATCTTCGAACAATGGTTTTCTTAGATGCTGGTTGTAGTAGTGATGTGATGAGTGTTTGAGTGGATTATCTGTCTCCTGTGGGGCTGGAATGGCAGAAGTCTCATGAACTATAATTTCATTCTCACTTAAAAAAAAAAAAATTTCTCCATTAATTCATTCATTGGGTGGAACACTTCAGGCTTCAGACCATTAGAAGGTGCCCACAGGTAAAAAACCTGCTGTGGCCAAATGCAATACCTAAATGGTAGGCAGAGCTCCCAGGCTTGACAGAGACAGCTGGGGAAGCTCCCAGTGAAATGTACTGAGTGAAGTCTTTTCAGAGAGAAAAGAGGGAGCCAACACAGCTCTCCTTCCAGGCCAGCTGGAAAGCAATCTGCCTCCCAGTCACACTCCTGACCCAGTATTCTGGCTATTCAGATCAGACAGGAGCCTGTTTCCATCTGGACGAACGCTGTCATTCCATATGGAGAGTGATTGTGACTCTACCTCTTCTGCAAGCCTGAACCTGGAGGGCACTCCACCTGTGGAGTGCCACCTGAAAGTATTCAAGAAAGGCTGTCTACAAATGCAACCATGCTAAGCTCCTGTGGGAGCAGGCCCAGTTGTATCTGCAGTGCTGGATGAGAAGTTTACTTCTCCAAGACCCTCCATGAGCACCAGGGGTGCCTGACTGTTGGGGCAGTGCTGGTGACTTTCCTCACTGAGCCCAGTAATGCACCTGCACCTCTGCTGAATGAAACTTCCCACTAGTAGAGACTTCAGGGACCTGCAGTCTGTTTTTGTTTTTTGTTCCCCCGCCCCCACCACAGGTTTACCAATGAATGTGGTACACTCTGCCTTCCCCTAGGAGTAGCAGTATCTGAAGGACAGACCACTGTGAATCCTGCTGCTCCTCCATGTCTAGTGGCCCAGTGGGTCTGCCACACTCCAGGCTGTTGCTAGGGCAATGGTGATAGCTGAGGTTGCACAAAAGTTTTTTTCTTTTTCTTTTTTTTCCTTCCTGAGTGCTATGTTATTGTGTCTGCAGATGTTGTGATAGGCTTTTCCAGTTGGCCTCCAGTCAGAAGGTGATGCTTGTAAAAGCGCATGAAATGTGGTGGTAGCAGTGAAATTCGTGCTTGCCTTAAGTTACCCAAGGGAGGCATTCTTATGCCTCAGGCACTGGACAGGGCCATGGAACACCCATATGATCCTGTCTCTGTCCATTCTGTTATGCCACCAGTGCAGGTTGAAGTGCAAAGCTGATGGGGGCTTGGTCAGGTAAGTCCACACTCTGGTTCCCCATGTGCAGGTGCAAGCAGCAGCCACACTGGGGGATAAAGGGCAGTTCCCTGACCACCAGGGTAATGTTTCAGGGAACAGCACAGCTGTCTTTGCTGCACAAAAGAATCCACACAGGAAGCAGGGGGTAATAGACATTTACACACATTTTCTTTATCCATTCATCAGTTGATGGACTTTTAGATTGATTCCATCTCTATCTTGGCTATTTTGAATAGTGCTGCAATAAATACGGAAGTGGAAAGCATATTTTACAATCTACACAACTGGACATATTTAGATATTGGCAGATACTTAAATAATTACAGGGTTTTCGATAAATGTATTTTTCAGACTTTGAAAATTTCAAATAGGCAATAATCGTTTCATTTTTATAAGATAGTTGTTCAGATCTCCTTCAAAAGAAAATTAAAAATGTGTCATACTAATATTACACCTGAGCTACTAACCTCATTGCAGAACAAACTTGTTCTACCTTATTGTTCCAATGATATTTTTCTTCTTTTCTTAATATATTCAACTGCTTATTGAAAAGTTGAACTGAATGTTTAGTCAATTCAAACAACCATTAAAACTTTTTAGATTTTTCTCTACCTGAACCAGTTGACAGTGTTCTGTGTTTGTTAATTCACTCTTTCTGTTGGTTTATGTTAGTTCCAATATAAGTCTTCCATTTGAATATTTCAATTCACTTTACCACTACAAAATATGCAAAGTAGTTGAATGCAACCATAAAGGAAACCAGTACACAAAGTATTTTTTGTTTACTTTTTTACACATCCTTAACATTTTATTTTGATTTTCAAATTGAACTTTGATGATTTGGTCCGCTTGTTTAGTGTTCCAGTGTCATTACCTTTCATACTCCTTGATTCCTCATTTTTTTGGGCATATCACTAAATCAATACTACAGATTTAAAAAGCACATAAAGGTCTTCCAAAATATAACCACACTACAACTTTTTGTTGGATTTTTATATTGTGAAAATTAACAACTGAACTGAAGGACTCTCTAGTTTCCCAGAACAAAAAACTGTATCGAATTCCACACTTAAACATATGAGATAATGTAGCCTATCAGGATTTTCACAACAATGATATAATTTGAACATCAAATCTGCATGAGATACAGAGGGTGAGAATTAATCATTCACTATCCCTATGAGGAAACAAATTTTATAAAGTGAAATGACTTGCTCAAGGTCATATATATTTACAGAGCCCAAATTAGAAGTTCAAATTTTATAACTGCTACTGCCAGTGCATCAAATAACTTCTAGTTTTAATGATTATGATTAATTAATTTCTTAGGGAAAATAAATTACCTATATATTCATAACATCATCAAATTACCAATGAAACACCCCCTTTAAAATTTACTGATTTCCAATATGGATTTTTACACATCAAATGAAATCCTTGAAAAATAATTTCTTCAACATATATTAAGTACCTGCCATGTGCCAGAAATTGTTCTTGGCACAAGTAAACAGTTATGAAAAAGACAGAAATCTTCTGCTTTCATGGAAGTTTTATTATAGTGGTCTGGTAGACAACAACCCACTGAGAAAATGCATACTAGAATATTTGACATATATTTTTGCTTCTTTTTCTGAAAAAAGTATATGAATATGGTTCAAAAATGACATATCACCCCAAAATGAACAATTCATCCATAACCTCTAAAGAAAATAAAGCAAAATTTAAAAAAAGGGAGAAACAGGAGGTACTAAAAAAGGAAGCCTGGCTGAGAGCTAAAATTTGACAAAGAAAGACTGTATAAAATTTGGGTACGTGAGGAAGAGTATTCTACACTAAGGAAGTTGAAAGTACAAAGGCCCCAAGGTGGCAATGCACTTTATTTGTCCAAGGAATAGCATCGAGGCCAATGTGACTGCAGCAAAGTGAACAAGGAAAAGACATATAGGAGAGGAGATCAGACAGTTTGAGATAAGCTTGATCATGTATGGTTACATTTTATTCTAATTGCAATGGAAAGCCAGTTAATGCATTGCAAAATCCAACTTCTATTCTACAAGGACCATTCAGGAAATGAACATTAAGAGTGTGGAAGAAAAAAGTCTAGTTAGAAGGCTCTTGCAAAACTCTAAGAAAGAGATAATGATGGTTTGGAGTGGGCTGGTAGAGGTGGCTGTGAGAGAAGTGAAAATACCTGAGATAGAATCAACACAGGGCAGAAATTGTGTTTCGTTAATCTTCTTATCCTCAGTGCATAGTACAATGCCCGACACACAAGTAGTGCCTGATAACTGTAATTTGAAGAAATAGTCTGCTAGATTTCCTACAGCAAAAATCATCCATAATACTTGAAATGTGTTCTGTGATTGTTTGTGCTTTAACAAAACTGAAGCATAGATGTATTAATATTGTTACTATCAGGAAAGAATGTGGATATTCATTTAACAGGAACCAAAACTCTAGATGTCGGATAAGTCTTAGAAATGATCTGGGAGGCCAAATTGCACTTCCTCTTCATTGATGCGTATTAATGCCATGCATCATTATGCTCTAGAGACACTCCTACCTAGGACTTTGGAAATACTGAATAATGATGAATTACTGCAAGTGATGCTCATCGACTGCAGGAATAAGATGCTAACCCCAAGGAATAAGTCATAAAGTGTAAACTCATGAAGGAAAATGTCTGTGTCTTATCTCCATACACAGAAGGGTGCCTTATGCATATTAGCCACTGGCTTCATGTTTGTTGAGCTGAATGGCAGAAATGCTACTAGGCAATTTTCATATATCTAGATTAGTAGAAGAATAAGTATGTGTAGGAAGGAGGTAAATTTAACTATGATAAATTGTAAATCATATAGGAGACTCATCTATAAAGAATTTGAGAGTAAACTAGGGTGTCTTCTAGTGCCATCTACTGCCAAATTTTTGAGATACAAAATAAGTCTAATGGATAATATTTCACCTTTTTAATGATATGAATACTTAAGATTAAGATGCAGCTACCTTTTCCAGTACTGCCATTAATTTTGCACCCACTCAGGACAGTAAAATCCCTCATATATCTATGTATAGAACAGGATTCCTTAAAGCACCATTGACATTGTGGGTCAGATAATTTTCTGTTGTAGGGAGCACTACTGTGCTTTGCAGAATGTTTGGCAGCATCCTCGGCTTCTACACATAAATGCCAGTAGCAACTCCACCCACCCCAGTTGTGACATCCAAAAAAGTCTCTGGACTTTGCAAACTGTTCCCCGTGGGCACAATCTTCCCAGTTTAGAAACACTAGTATAGGAAAAGAAAATTAACATCCACGCATTTGTTAATCCATTCTATAAATTGTTGTAATACCTGCTGTGTACTAAGGATAAAGCTAGCTTCTAGGAACACAATGGTGAATGAAAAAGATGTGGCCCCTGCCTCAATGGACCTCCCAGTAGAAAAGATAAGCCACCAAAGTACAGAAATACATGCATAAGTTTAAATTGCAATAATTTCTATGAAAGAAAATACAATGACCTAGATAAAGCGGTCAGGGAAAGTTGCTCAGAAGACATTACATTTAAACTGAGGCACGAAGCATGAGAAAAAGACAACCGAGGGAAGCGTGAGAAAAAAAGCATCTCAGTCAGAGACAACATCAAGAGCAAAGGACTTGCTATGAGCCAGGCAGGGTGCTACTTCCTTTCCAAGAATTATTTTACGTATGTAGAGTAACCACATGTCCTTGCCGCTCACAGCATTCCCATTTATACCTGCGGTCCTGCCATGGTTATGTGGATGATAAACTTTATCACCGCCTTACATTTAAATGTTACAACATTTGAGATGGGTTTGGTTACTATCTCTGGGTTACATAGAAAACTGAGCCCCAGCTAGGTTAAGTAATGTATTCAAGTTCACAAAGCTAGCAAGTGACAAAACTGGATTGTAAGACGTGTTCTATTTGACTCCAAAGGCAATGCTTTTGACAATTTTGCTTTGATGTTTCCCATGGGAAGAGTACGGATGCAATAAGATAAAAATACTAAGTAGACATGAGGTAGCAATCATAAAGGTGATGACGTACAACACAGTAAATATTTGAAGAAATGATAAGCTATGCAAAGAGATCAAAGTTGGAGTTGGGATGATTTGAGCCTGAGGGCATTAGTGAACTATCAGGACCTGATCAAGTATCCACGATAGATGAGAAGCAACTTCCTCACAAGTCAAAATGGGTTCTGGGGGCCTTATTCATCAGGCACCTGGTTGATGCTGGCAGCAGCATACAATGAATAAAATGTCCCTGAGGAGTAGTCCAAAATGGAAGTTCAATTTCTGGCTATGACATATATTAGACATTGGACTTAAATGAGTTGCAACCACTGAGGTTAATTTCCCATCTACACAACAGAGATAAGGGCACAAATTCTACCTAAATCAACGTTTGTCCAGAGGCTCAAATAAGATAATTCCTGTGAGTGTGCCGTGTAAACTAGGAAGTATAATTTGCCATCCTATTAAAAGCAGCCTTTTTGAGCAGTTAGCATTTCTGCCGCTATAATCAGTCATCTTCTGTCTTTTCACTCCTTGAATTCTTCAAAAGAGCTAAAGAAATGTGATTTCTTCTGAGGAGAAAGATGGATATCACACTTTTGAACTGTCTGATCTGATACACCAGTCTGGGTCTCCAGGAGCTTGATGAAACTGGATGTCATTACGTCAGCATTTCTCATTTTATTGTGGCCTTCACAAGCTCAACCACAACACAAATTACTAAATGGCTCTCATAGTTCTTTCTAGTAGGGGAAAGGACTAAACAAAAGAAAAATAAAATGACATAAAATAAAATAAATAACTCTATTGTAGAGACAAATTTTCAGATATTGAGGTGGCATTGCAAGGGCACTTTTTACATCCATCTGTGCCTGTCTGCTTATACAATCAACACTTATTGTTTGAGATTTCAAGTATTTCAAAAATATTTCTAAAAATACTGTGTTTCTTTGACCTTTAATAAACCATTCAAAAGCCACTTGCAATGACAGAAAACTAATAAAAAATGCTTATTCTTTACCTCCTTTTCACAATAAGTCATATTGTGAAAAGGCTCTATTTTTTAAAGAGTAGAACAAAAATAAGATGGGACTTATTTGGAAGGTGGTTTCAAGTTATGGTCTAATTTCCATGCTGCATTTTTTAATAATAGCAGCTTTACTTATTTTAAAGTTTTGTGGGTACATAGTTGGTGTATATATGTATGGATACATGAGATGTTTTGATACACGCATGCAATGCATACTAATCACATCATGGAAGATGGGGTATTCATCCCCTCAAGCATTTATTCTTGGTGTTAAAAATAATCCAATTATACCCTGTTAGAGTAAAATGTACAATCAAAATATTATTGAAAATAGTCACCTTGTTGTGATATAAAATAGTAAGTCTTATTCATTATTTCTAACTATGATTTTTGTAACAATTAACCATTCCACCTTCCCCTCAAACCCATACTACTCTTTCCAGCCTCTGGTAACCATCCTTCTACTGTCTAACTCCATTGGTTTAATTGTTTTAATTTTTAGATCACACAAATAAATGAGAACATGGAATGTCTGTCTTCTTGTGCCTGGCTTATTTCATGTAACATAATGATCTCCAGTTCCAACCATGTGGTTGCAAATGACAGGATCACACTGTTTTTTATGGCTAAATAGTACTCCACGGTGTATAAATACAGCATTGTCTCTATCCATTCCACTGTTGATGGACAATTAGGTTGCTTCCAAATCTTGACTATTGTGAACAGTGCTGCAACAAACATGAGAGTGCAGATATATCTTTGGGATACTGATTTCCTTTCTTTTTACTATATACCCAGCAGTGGGATTGTTGGATCATATGGTAGCTGTACTTTTAGTTTTCTGAGGAACCTCTAAACTGTTCCCTATAGTGGTCATATTAATTTGCATTCCCACCAATAGTGTACAAGTGTTCCCTTTTCACCGTGTCTTTGCCAGTATTTATTATTGCCTGACTTTTGGAGAAAAGCCATTTTAACTGGCGTGAAATAATATCTCATTTTAGTTTTAATTTGCATTTCTCTGATAAACAATGATGTTGAGCACCTTTGTGTATGCTTGTTTACCACTGGAAAGTATTCTCTTGATAAATGTCTATTCAAATTATTTGCCCAGTTTTTGATAGTATTAGTATATTTTTATTCCATCGAGTTGTTTTTGTTGCTTACAAGTTCTAGTTATTAACCCCTTGTCATATGGGTAGTTGACAAATATTTTCTCCCATTCTGTGGGTTCTCTCATCACTTTGTTCATTGTTTCCTTTGCTGCTCAGAAGCTTTTTAACTTGATGTGATCCCATTTGTCTATTTTGCTTTAGTTGCCTGTGCTTGTGGGGTATTACTCTTGTAATTTTACCCAGATCAAAGTCCAGGAAAGATTCCCCAAAGTTTTGCCATATAGTTTCATAGTTTGAGGTATTACATTTAATTCTGTAATCCATTGTTACTAAATTTTTTATATATGGTAAGAAATAGGGGTCTAGGTTCAGTCTTCTGCATGTGAATGTTCAGTTTTGTGAGCATCATATATTGAAGGGACTGTGTTTTCCCCAGTGAATGTTCTTGGCACTTTTATCAAAAAATGAGTTCACTTTTGTTTCTGCATGCTCTATTCTGTTCCATTGGCATATGTATCTGTTTTTATGTCAGTACCATGCTGTTTTGGTTACTATGGCTCTGTAGTTTAATTTGAAATCAGGTAATGATTCCTCCACTTCTGTTCTTTTTGCTCAGGATAGCTTTGGCTATTCTGGATCTTTTGTGGTTGCATATAATTGTTTGATTTTTTTCTCTATTTTTGTGAAAAATGTCATTGATATTTTGATAGGGATTTTCAGTCCACATGTGTTTTTAGAGGTGAAGTGTTACAAACAATGACTTGTTTGCAACAGGTCATTGGGTTTTGTTTTGTATGCATTCAGTCAATCTATGTTTTTTGATTAGAGAGTTTAGTCTATTTACATTAAATGCTATTATTGATAAATAAGGACTTACTCCTGTCAATTTATTTTTTGATTCTGATTGTTTTGTGGTCTTCTCTTCTTTCTTTCTTTCCATCCAGCCTTCCTTTTACTGAACATGATTTCAAGTGGTGATATGATTTACTTTCTTGCTTTTTAATTTTTGTGAATCCATTACATGGTGTTTAGTTTGAGGTTCCCATGAGACTTGCAAACACTATCTTAACACACATTATTTTAACCTGATAACAACCTAACACTACTTGCATAAACAAGCAAGTCAAAAAAAGTAATTAAAATTCTATGCATTAACTTTATTTTTCCACTTAACTTGTTGTTTCTGTTTATACCTTATTATAGTATGTCTTGAAAAAGTTGTCATAGATATTGTTTTTGATTCATTCTTTGTTTGTTTTTTTGTTTTTGTTTTTTTTTTGTTTTTTTTAC
>NW_012109530.1:81061-89627 GCF_000951045.1 Mandrillus leucophaeus | reverse complement strand
ATATTAATTTGCATTCCCACCAATAGTGTACAAGTGTTCCCTTTTCACCGTGTCTTTGCCAGTATTTATTATTGCCTGACTTTTGGAGAAAAGCCATTTTAACTGGCGTGAAATAATATCTCATTTTAGTTTTAATTTGCATTTCTCTGATAAACAATGATGTTGAGCACCTTTGTGTATGCTTGTTTACCACTGGAAAGTATTCTCTTGATAAATGTCTATTCAAATTATTTGCCCAGTTTTTGATAGTATTAGTATATTTTTATTCCATCGAGTTGTTTTTGTTGCTTACAAGTTCTAGTTATTAACCCCTTGTCATATGGGTAGTTGACAAATATTTTCTCCCATTCTGTGGGTTCTCTCATCACTTTGTTCATTGTTTCCTTTGCTGCTCAGAAGCTTTTTAACTTGATGTGATCCCATTTGTCTATTTTGCTTTAGTTGCCTGTGCTTGTGGGGTATTACTCTTGTAATTTTACCCAGATCAAAGTCCAGGAAAGATTCCCCAAAGTTTTGCCATATAGTTTCATAGTTTGAGGTATTACATTTAATTCTGTAATCCATTGTTACTAAATTTTTTATATATGGTAAGAAATAGGGGTCTAGGTTCAGTCTTCTGCATGTGAATGTTCAGTTTTGTGAGCATCATATATTGAAGGGACTGTGTTTTCCCCAGTGAATGTTCTTGGCACTTTTATCAAAAAATGAGTTCACTTTTGTTTCTGCATGCTCTATTCTGTTCCATTGGCATATGTATCTGTTTTTATGTCAGTACCATGCTGTTTTGGTTACTATGGCTCTGTAGTTTAATTTGAAATCAGGTAATGATTCCTCCACTTCTGTTCTTTTTGCTCAGGATAGCTTTGGCTATTCTGGATCTTTTGTGGTTGCATATAATTGTTTGATTTTTTTCTCTATTTTTGTGAAAAATGTCATTGATATTTTGATAGGGATTTTCAGTCCACATGTGTTTTTAGAGGTGAAGTGTTACAAACAATGACTTGTTTGCAACAGGTCATTGGGTTTTGTTTTGTATGCATTCAGTCAATCTATGTTTTTTGATTAGAGAGTTTAGTCTATTTACATTAAATGCTATTATTGATAAATAAGGACTTACTCCTGTCAATTTATTTTTTGATTCTGATTGTTTTGTGGTCTTCTCTTCTTTCTTTCTTTCCATCCAGCCTTCCTTTTACTGAACATGATTTCAAGTGGTGATATGATTTACTTTCTTGCTTTTTAATTTTTGTGAATCCATTACATGGTGTTTAGTTTGAGGTTCCCATGAGACTTGCAAACACTATCTTAACACACATTATTTTAACCTGATAACAACCTAACACTACTTGCATAAACAAGCAAGTCAAAAAAAGTAATTAAAATTCTATGCATTAACTTTATTTTTCCACTTAACTTGTTGTTTCTGTTTATACCTTATTATAGTATGTCTTGAAAAAGTTGTCATAGATATTGTTTTTGATTCATTCTTTGTTTGTTTTTTTGTTTTTGTTTTTTTTTTGTTTTTTTTACTTAGGATAATGGTAGGTTACACACTACAGTTACAGTATTATAATATTTTATGTTTCCCATGTACTGTTACCAGTGAGTTTTGTATCTTCAGGTGATCTCTAATTGTTCATTAATGTTATTTTCTTTCTGATCAAAATACTTCCTTTAGCATTTCTTGTAGAAAAGGTCTGGTGTTGATGAAATCCCTTTTTTAAATCTGGCAATATATTTACTTCTCCTTCATTTTTGAAGGATATTTTTCACCAGATATACTATTCTAAGGTAAAAGGTTTTTTTGTTGTTGTTTTGTTTTCTTCAGCACTTAAATATGTCATGCCACTCTCACCTGGCCTGTAAGATTTTCACTGAAAATCCTGCTGCCAGACATATTGGAGCTCCACTGTATGTTAGTTGCTTATTTTCTCTTTCTGCTTTTAGGATCCATTCTTTATGCTTGACCTTTGGGAGTTTGATTATGAAATGCCTTAAAGTGGTCTTCTTTGGGTTAAATCTTCCTGGTGTTTTATAGCCTTCTTGAACTTGGATATTGCTATCTTTCTCTAGGTTCAAAATGTTCTCTATTATTATTCCTTTGAAAAAACTTTCTACCACTATCTCTTTCTCTACTTATTTTTTAAGGTAAAAACTCCTGGATATTTCCTCTTCATCGATTTTTCTAGATTCTGTATCCATGCTTCATTTACTTTTTTCTTTTTTCTTTTTTTCTCCTTGGTGTATTTTCAAGCTCACTAATTCTTCTGCTTGATGCATTTTGCTAGTAAAACACTCTGATGCATTCTTCATTATGTCTGTTAAATTTTCAGCTCCAAAATTTCTTCTCGATTCTTTGTAAATTACTTCAATTTATTTATTAAACTTACCTGACAGAATTCTGAATTCCTTCTCTGTGTTTTTTGAGTTTTATCAAATCAGCTATTTCAAATTCTCCATCTGAAAAGTCACATATCTCTGTTTCTCAAGGACTGGTCCCTGGTGACTTAGTTTATTTGGTGATGTCATGTTTTCCTGGATGGTCTTGATTCTTGTAGATGTTAGTCTGTGTCTGGGTATTGAAGAGTTAAGTATTTATTGTAGTCATCAATGTCTGGGTTTGTCTGCACCAATCCTTCTTAGGAAGGCTTTCCAGATATTTGAAAGGACTAGCATGTTGTGATCTAAGCTGTATCTGCTTTAGAGGGCATTCCAGGCCCATTAATACAGTGGTTCTTACAGACTCATAGAAGTACAACCTTGATTGTCTTGGATAAGATCTGAAGTATTCTCTGGCTTACGAGACCAAGACTCTGGTTTTCTTTCTTTATTTCCTTTTAAACAAGCAGAGTCCCTCTCTCCATTCTGAACAACCTGAGGCTGGGGGTGGAGTAACACAAGTACCCTTCTGGCCACTAGTACTAGGACTGCACTGGGTCAGTACAGCACTGGTTCTCACCCAAGGTCCGTTGTAACCACTCCCCGGCTACATCCTATGATCCCTCAAGGACCTAGTGCTCTACAATCATCAGGTGGCAAAGTCCACCAGGCCTGTGTCTTTTCCCATAGGGAAGCATATTCTCCCAGTCCCCAGGTGGGTTCAAAGTTGCTGTCTGGGAGCTAGGAACTAGAGTCAAAAATCTTAGGCATCTACCTGGTGTTCTACTGTAGTATGAGTAAGCTGGAATTCAAACTAAAAGACACTTCCCCCTTCCCAAGGGAGAGGAGCCTCACCTTGTGGCTACTGCCACCAGAGGCCAATGGAGAGTACTACCAGAGTACCAGCAATGTGCCCTTCAGGCCCAAGTGCTCTTAAGTCAGCTTGTGGTGAATCCTGACTGGCCTGGGACTCACCCTTCAGGGTCATGGGCTCTCTTTTCGCCCAGGGAAGGTCCAGAAATGTCATCCGAGAGCCAATTCTTGGAATCAGAAATCCCAAGTGCTTTTTTTTTTTTTTTTTTTGCTCTACCACCCTGTGGCCGAGCTGGTACATAAGGTCCAAGACAAAGTCCCCTTTCCTTTTCCTCTGCAATTGTCAAGCAGAAGGAGCCTCGCCCTGTAGCCACAACAGCTGAGAATGTGCTGAGACTCACCTAAAACCAACAAGTCTCCGAGTCTCACCTAAGGCCCTCACCAGAGTGCCTGGAAATCACTGCTGTTCATTCAGGTCTAAGGGCTCTTTAGACAGCAGGTGATGAATGCTGCCAGGACTGGGTCCTTCCCTTTAAGGCAACAGGTTCCTTTCTGACCCAGGGTGTGTCTAGAAATGTTGGCCAAGAGCTAGGGTCTTGCATGGGAACCTCACAACTCTGACAGCACTATATCCTGCTTTGGCTGAGCTGGTATCCAAGATGCAATATAATGTCCTCCCCACTCTTCCGTCTCCTCTCCTCAAGTGAAAGGAAGGTGTCTCTTTTGGAGCTGGGAGCTGTGCAACCTGGAATTAGGGGAGGGGTTACACCTGCACTCCCTTAGATACCCTGACTGCTATCCCAGTAGGTCATGTGATCCCCAGTCTGACGTCTCTGGACCCAGTTCAGCACTAATGCTCATGTAAAATTTGCAGCCTTGTGGCCTAGCCTGCATTTCATATTTTTAGGGCCCCAGAGCACTTTAGCTCCTGGTAGTGAGGCTCACATAAACTCACGTCTGGCTGCTGGAATTGGCAATTCCCCTCTGCCTAGCACTGGTTTCAATGCTCCCACTGTGGGTGGCTGCCAGCTGAGTTTGGTCTGGTTGTCCTTTCTGCTCTAACAGTACTGCACTGAGTTTCATGCCTCACAATTGCTGCAGTCTTTCTTGCCCCGTGCACCAAAACTCTCTCTTCATTCTGCTGCTGCAGGGGAATAGGTGGTGAGGGACATTGGCTATTCAATGCTGTTTTTCCTACCTCTTTAGTGCCTCTTCCCGCAATATGACGTTATAACCGGATACTGTGATTACTTACCGGATTTCTGGTTCTTATGAAGGTGTTATTTTTGTACAGATAGTTGTTATAGTGGCGTCTTTGTGGAGGGGGGCAATCATTGGAGGCTTCTATTTTGCCATTTTACTCTGCCCTCTCTCTAATAGTAGCTTATTCAAACATAGTTTACACACCATAAAATTTACTCTATTAAAGCTTACAGTTTAATATATTCACTGAGTTGTGATAGCTTCATGAGTAAAATGTTGAATCATTTTCATCACCCCATAATGTAACCTCAAATTCATCAGCAGTCACTGTTTATTCCCATTCCACCCTCCTTCCTCCACCATAGGCAACCACTATTTTACTCTTCCTCAGTAAGTCTGCTTTTTCTGAACATTTAACACAAATAGGTTCATACAATATGTGGCCTTCTGTGTCTGACTACTTTCACTTAGCATAATGTTTCCAAGGTTCATCGACATTGTAGTACGTATCAGTACTTCATTTATTTTTATGGGTAATAGTCCACTGTGCACATATAACATTTGTATCCATTCTTTATTTGATGAATATTTGGGGTCAACTTTTGTTTATTATGATTCATGCATCTATAAACGTTCCTGTACAAGTTTCTGTGTGGATATTTATTTTCATTTCTCTTAGCTAAATACCTACAAGTAGAATGCTGAGTTTCCATGCTATCTTTACACAAAAGTTTTAACAGGAACGATTTGAAACAATTGTTATAGAACTTGATTATTATAAAATAATTATAATTCTTATAAAACTACTGTAATTGGGCAATAATATTAGAATATTAATTTAAATGTTAAGAAGATTGAAAAATTATTTGTCAGATTTAATAGCATTCAATGAAGCTAATATTAATCATAACAATTCAAAAACTGTTTTTTATTGTAACTGGTCATTATAACTTAGAAATTCTTTTTCTGTGTGTTTTAGCACTGCTATTTCTGTTTATGAACTTCATTACTGCCAAACTGTAAATTATACAATGAGGGATTAATATGTCAGACTGTAACTCTTAAGCAGTTTATATATTTAATTTTCGAGGTTTAAAATAGCTGTATTGCTATATTTGTGAATATTAAATGAGCTAGTACTGTGACAGAATATATAAAAACAGATGAATATAATGTGTAACTGCAATTTTCACTATAATGTGTAGTGTGTAGTACAATATAATGTGTAGTACACACATACAATGTGTAACTATTCACTAGGAATAAGGCATACAGTTTTGTTCTAAAAGTCACAATTTACTTTCCTGGCTTTAGTTTGGAAATGCAAGCACTAGTTTTAAGAGGATCTTCTTAAATCAAATGCATCAAACACATTTAATTGAGGTGATTTATGGTGTAAAATAACTGCACTTGCCTAGGGTAGAAAGAATAATCCACCTTGCCTAGGGTAGAAGGAATAATCAGGAGAAATTGAAATTCTAGGACCAAAAGCAGTGTTGTGGGGGTGTTACTTCTCCTCTCCAGCCCACTTCCATCATCAATCTTCTCACAATGTATCCAGTATGTTCTTAGGAGCTCATTAAGCCTCCAGCTACATTCTTTAAAATCTAGACTCTTCTTAGTCAATTGTAAGCGTGTGGAATTTCAGAACAGACCATGGGATGAAATATTTGGGAAAACTTTATGTTATAATTAGATTATGGATTCAGTTACTTCTGCATTAGCATATCTAGAGATCCTGTTGTTTCCTATCTCCAACCTGCTTCTTCCCCAGACCCACATCTCAATGAATGGTACCACTGTTAACTCAGTTGCTCAACCTTAAAACCTAAGAACTTACTTTGATTCATCTATTTTTCTCAATTAACAAACTGACAGGCTTTATTTTCAAAATACATTCAGAATTTCTATCTTCTTACTTCCTACACTACTCTTATCCTAGACGAAGCTGCCATCATCTCTTACCTGGATGACCAACCCTGCTTTTACTCTAACCCCACAGTCTATTGATACTTCAACCAGACTGATCTTTTTAACACTTAAATGCGATTATATCATTTACACATTTTCAAACTTCTAGTTGGATACTCACTACACTTAAAATAAAATTCAAACTTACCAAGAAAAAATTGACCCATTAGCTCAAAGGATAAAGGGGAATTAGGATGAAATTTCTAAAGGTCCTTTTATTTTAATGTAATTGGTGTCAGTTCTACCAAAAGGTAAATTATAATTTCGTGTGTGCATGATGTGATCATCCCTAAACACTCTTCAGACAGACATAAAAATGCAAAACATTTGACCATTGCATTTGATTGAGTAAAGTTTGTGACAAGAAAAAAACCTGAAAATATTAGCAAACAACATAAAAGTAATTAAATTAGACTTACCTATTGAAAGATACTTTCACATCAGTGTACAGTTGCTTAAGGAGACCAATTATAGATGAAACAACACATGATTTGAAGATAAAACAAAAACACGAAAATAAAATATCCATGAACACAGCTGTGAAAATATAAATAACAATACAAATAATTTATGTAAAGAATATTCATAGAAACAGACTCCCAGCATAATGATAAAAACAATTCACCAAGAAATGTTAAAATCATGAATTTTTACATCCCTAACAGAATAGACTCAAATTATATAAAATGAAATGTGACAGAACAATAAGGGACTATCAAAGTCACAATAATATGGTTGATTTTAATACACATTTATTAGAAACAAAATGACAGAAAAAATTTGTGAGTATAGAAAATTCCACTGTTTGGCTCGCAGTGCCTCATGCCTGTAATCCCAGCACTTTGGGAGGCCGAGGCAGGCAGAACATGAGGTTAAGAGATCAAGACAATCCTGGCCAACATGGCGAGACCCTATCTCTGCTAAAAATACAAGAATTAGCAGGGTGTGGTGACACACACCTGTATTCCTATCTACTCGGGAGGCTGAGGCAGGAGAATCACTTGAACCCAGGAAACAGAGGTTACGGCGAGCCAAGATCACGACACTGCACTCCAGCCTGGCGACAGAGCGAGACTCTGTCTCAAAAAATCAAAGAAAATTCAAAGATCATGGCTAACAAGTTGTATCTGTTAAATATGTGCAATCCTGTATCTATCAAATAGAGAAATGGGCAGATCATTGTTTGTTTATACACAGACCCAATTATTATTCATATCAGAAAAACTACACTTCCCAGACATCCTTGCCAGTTGATTTAGCCAATGAACACCATGGAAAGACAAGAGAAACCATAGTCTTCCTGGCCTTCGCATACTAATACAGGCAGTATTTTCCAACAGCAGTTGCCTTTCCTTTGTAGTTTCCAGTTCTCTACTGAAGACCTTCTCATTTTATGGTCCCATTACATCTAGTCTGCCATCACACTGGTTTTAGTTTCCTCAAGACAGTACTAGTTTCTGGTTTCTGATAAACACCACCTACTTCCTGTATCTCTCCAAACCTAGAGACAATAGCAGCTTTCTGCTGTTTCTAATCTCTCAATTGTCTCACTTTTCTGTTTGGTTTCACTGCATAAACATCATTTGTTAGCCAATTATCAGTATTAAATTTCCTCTCTGTAAAACATAGCCAGTGATTTCCAGTTGGACAACAACTAATATAAGAACACATATAACATTATGTTTGAGCAAAAACTAGAACAAATACAAATTATGTCATGTCACATCTCAAAAAAATTGCTGGATATTTTCTATTTATTTCCTTTTACCATTAGTTCTCTGCTCTTCTTGCTTCCTTGTTCTATACCCTAAGTGGTTACCCACTGTGAACTATATAACCTGGATTCTTTGCTTTCTGGCTTCCAGATCGTTATGGCTAATGGGAGGCACCAGTAGGAGATTGAAGAGCATAAAAATGAAGAGATCAGGGCAAATTTTCCTTACTTCTCTGCCTTTATGCCATGGTTATGGTAGTGCCCTTCTACAACTTCAATTTTGTGTAGAGTACCTATCTGCTTTCCATGACTCTACATCTCACTGGGCTCCAGTAACACTGTTTCATCCCTTTATCTCTCTTTTTTTTTTTTTTAGTTTTTTATTTATTTATTTATTATTATTATTATACTTTAAGTTCTAGGGTACATGTGCATAACGTGCAGGTTTGTTACATATGTATACTTGTGCCATGTTGCTGTGCTGCA
>NW_012109530.1:63284-79791 GCF_000951045.1 Mandrillus leucophaeus | reverse complement strand
CACATGAAAAAATGCTCATCATCACTGGCCATCAGAGAAATGCAAATCAAAACCACAATGAGATACCATCTCACACCAGTTAGAATGGCGATCATCCCTTTATCTCTTAACATTTAGCAGTGATAATAGTGTCTTATTGTTGATAATCCCCAGGTGCCCAGACTTTCTTGACATATTGATAAATATATCTTCATCAAAATCCCAGTTGAATGTGTCTTTTGTTATCTAGGTCATGAGTGTTTTTGAAGCATAACTAATAAAGAAAGGAAGCTTTAACAAGTTTCAAAGAATTGGTATGACACAGATGAAAAATATCTGACCAGGTATTTAGATTAGAAATCAATGATAATGCAATGTTAAAACGTAGACATATATACATATTTGCATGTATATGGATAGCAATGCAAAAACACACTCCTAAATACCAATTGAGGTGGAAAAATCACAATGCAACTTATAACTAAATGGTAATAAAGTTACTACATATCAAACATTTTATAACAAGATTTGATGGTATTTTATATAGATACCTTTTATTTAGTTTTATCTATTTCTCTAACAATTTATGTTTTTTACCATTCTTTTTTGTATCTCAGGCTTTCCTCCTGAAATCTTTCTTTCTTGTGCCTGGATAATTTTTTTTTAGAAAACTCTTCAATGAAAATTATTCGTTAATATATTCTCTCAGTTTTGTTTATTTATAATATAGTTATTTTCCCCCATGTTCTTATAAGATAGTTTGTCTGCATATACACAATTCTATGTTGATGGTTATAATATTTTATCTTAAATAAAAATTATTTTTACATTTTTTGAATAATTTATTTTCAGATCTTTTTATTTGTCTTTGACTTTCTGTAGTTTCACAAAAATACTCGGTTGTCCTTTTATATATTTTATTGTGGATAAATGATATCTCCTGTATTCATTAGTTCATAATTTTTATCAATTATGAAAAATGTTTAGATTTCAATAATTCCTTGAATTCCTCAATATTTCTCAATATTATTCCTTTTATATAATCACTATTCTATTTTTCTTTGTCTATGATTTCACACACATTAAAATATTTCATTCATATAAAATATAATACCTTAAATCTGCATGATTTGTAAGTAGGCGTTTCAGTATATTTGAACTTTGATAATAAAAAAAAGAAAGTGACATTTTTGTATTTACCACAGTTCAGGAACCTGTACAGGGACTGTGTGGACAAGGTATGAGACCAGCTTTCCCAAGGGGCTTTTATTGGCTCTAAAAGTCAACTTTGATTTCTTAAAATAATCTGAAAGCATGTCATTTCAGTCAAAACTTTGTTAAAATAACCAGTGTCTCCAAAAGTGTCCTATTACAAAGTAAACAGATTCCTATTGCACTCATGCAAATAATTATATTGCCATCAGTTAAAAATACTCACAACTGGTTTCCAAATTTTTGATAAATCAGGTGGAAAGAAATATGCACCAAATTTTGTTTATAAGAGCATACATTACTCAATAATTAAAAGCTATAAATAGCTCTAAAGAAAAGATTTTTTTGCTCTGAAAAAACAAAGGATCAACAATGTTTTAAGCAAAAGAATCATAAAATGATTTATCTCAGTCTTCTATTAGTTCAGTCTGTGCAAGTAACTCCTGTTTGGCTTGATATTCATGAACATTTCAGTTCTCCATGGGAGTCCTAAAAGTTTTTCTTCTATTCTAGTGTCACAATTTCCAGAAACCTCCCCATTCAAGAGCAACTGTCAGAGTCTGATATGGTTAGAGTTTGTGTCCCAACCCAAAGCTCATCTTGAATTGTAATCCCTGGGTGTTTATGAAGAGACCTGGAGAGAAGTGATTGGATTATTGGGGTGGTTTTTCCCACGTTGTTCTCATGAGAGGGAGTGAACTATCATGAGATCTGATGGTTTTTTAAATGGTAGTTTTTCTTGCACAGACACACACTATCTCTCTTGCCTGCTGCCAAGTAAGAAGTACCTGCTTCCCTTTCCACTATGATTGTGAGTTTCCTGAGGCCCCTTCAGCCAAGCAAAACTGTGAGTTAATTAAACCTCGTTGCTTTATAAATTACCCAGTCTTGGGAAGTTTGTTACAGTAGTGTGAAAATGGATGAATACAGAGTCCTATGCTGATTACAAAACCACCTTTTGGAAAGGATAAAAGTAAAACAACTGTAGGTGACAAAAGTCCTAAAACAGTTATAAAGACACAATTGACAAGGAAATTTGGTTACTTCTGTGGCATACAACAGTTTTACATAATAACCATAATTACTACTAATACCATGCACTAAGACATAACAGAATCACAGGAATGTCATAGAATTCTGGAACACATACTAATAACACATTTATATAACTATAACCCAAAGAAGGTTAAACACTGTTTCATATTTGACAATATTTCCCATATGATTTTATTATATCAAATAAGCAAATTATGTTTCTTTTCAACTTTAGACGACTAATATCAAAAAATTAATGAGAACCAAGTAAGAATTTGATTTTGGAAAATTTGTTAAATATAAAAAGTTTAAAAAACTTGATATCACAAAATAGGATCAGAGGTCATTGTAAAATAAGCCTTCATTCAGCCAAAGTAACGACAAAGATTTCAAGAAAAAAAGGTGAAAACCTTTATTCCTTGAGAGAGGAGACTTAATTTCCCAAACAATAAGCCCTAACAAAAACAACATGAGGACAATTAAATTTCTTTTTAAAATTGTATAAACAATCTATACCATTTTAATTATTTTGACCATAATACATAATTTCCATAAGCCTTTTTATAACCTTTATAACCTTTTATTAAGAAGTAGTTAATGCTCCAAGAAAATCTTGTTAATCTGGCACAGGGGCCCATATGCTGGCCTTGCATCAGTGTGCCTTTGACATTCATGATTAATTTATAGAGAAAATGAATTTATTTTATCACTTGAAATTGGCCCCTACAATCTCACGCGCCCACCTCTTCTGTAATGGTCCCTGGGCCTCAAGTTGAATAGTTTCAATTTCTAGCCCTGTGTCTCATGAATGTAGTTTATTTTGATTGACACCTTCTACCAGGTCTGAGGTTGAGGTTTTACCTGCTGTCAACGTTTAGGATTGAGATCCAGGAGTCACAGCCCCATAACTTAATGGCACAAGGCCTTTAAAAGCACCTACAGAAAGTTGCATGAATGTAATACTCTTAATTAAGAAAACAGTTTTTAATCTTAGTTTTTTTCTAATCAAACTAAAACTTAGTAATAATAACATACGAATTATTTCAATAAAGCTTAAAGTCTGCTTATTAGGCCAGTTGCCCAAAGGCAAAAGACTTTCTGCAGTGTGACTGCTGTTTCCTGTGTAGATTCCTATGTAGAGTCCTTGTAGATTTAGAAAATCTACAAGTCAAAACTAATGAAAAGGGTATTTTAAATAGTTAGACATAGAAAGAGTGTTTCCTGGGTTATAAGTGCAAATTTTTGAATTCGTAGAACAATTTAATGCCAAGGGCATACAACAGTGTGTTAGAAATAAACATTTCCTTTAGACCTTTAAGATAAAACGTTTTTAGCATTAGGAACAGGTAGAACAACAACAACGAAAAATACCTACAGAAGCTGAAAATAAGTTGAAGGCTATAATTATTATTTCAGGCATTTTAAAAGTAGCACTATAACAGAAAACAGTGAAATGCAGTAAGTTTAACTTTGTGTGATAAAATATATGTAACATCTTGTAATTTTATTAGAGTAAAGCAAATACCCTAAGAAAATTTTATTTTTCTAACCAATTATTTAGTGTATAAGTGATTCCTTTTTTAATGTCAAAACACGACCTCTAGAAAGACCATTACAATTTCCCTTTACTTATAGACAACTTGATCATGTAAAAGGTTTATTTTCCATAAAACTTCTTATTATAACTTACACAGATCATTCATGACATGCTTGCACTTTCTAGTTTGTCTTGAACATTCCTCTTTCTTAAACAATCAGTCATTTTATTCTAGGACAAAAATGTACCATACAAGATCCTTTCTCATGTAAAATTATTTTTCTTTAAGCTTTCTTACCAAAAATATCTCTTAATTCCTATAACATTCTTTACATGTCTTTTATTTCCTAGTTCCTTTTTCCTTGTTTTATACATAATCTTTAAATACGTTGAATTAGACAAAACTTATTCGCTTATTAGTACACTCATTTTTAGAATGTTTTCCTACAATAAGTATTTTTTAATTGGAAAATACTCATTAAATGGAATATCTATTATTTAACTTTAGATTCTAAATTATGACAAGTTTTTCTATCAGTATTTATCCCATTACATTTACCTAATTATTTTATTTTTTATTCTTACTTTTTATTAAAGTTAAAAATAACTTTAGTAACTTTAGACAATGACTATTATAGTTTTTTAAACTGAGATTAATAAGAAATGAGAAAAAATTACTTTAATCTTGGTTAAAAAAAGAAAAAAACTATGATAGTCATTACCTGAGGTTATTTTCTAGTCAACTATTTTACAGCCCATGAATTTGAGGTTTTTACCTAAGTAAGAACCTTAAGATGAAATATACGGTTATTTTACCAAATAATTTAAGATTTAGCTGTTTTCATTATACCAATATTAATGTCCTATTTATTAAAAATTTTACAAACAAAGATCATTCTGTTTTGGCTGGGTTTACAGTTTAATAATATTTCTGCCAAATTTTGACACCTTGTAGTATTTGGCAGGGATAAGTATGAAATCTTTTAATCGATAAATGCAAACAAAAATTTATGCTGACAATTCTGAAGACATTTTTAATATTACTTAACCAATAATTGTAATGCTAACTTATCAAAGATTTTACTTAAGTCCATGAACTTGAAAAGCATTTGGGCTTATTATTTAATTTATGGCTACTCTTTAAGCCAAATTTGCTACCTTGTGGCCAAAAGCACATAATAAAAAATGTGTATGTATACACAAACACACACAAACACACTCCTACAAAGATCCTATAGCTTTTATTTTCAGAACTCTATCCATGAGATATTAATACAAACTCATTGGCTTGCAAAAACAATAACAAAAAAATGGTTTGATAACAAAAAAATAATGGTTGGATAAAACTGGATTTTATCTCAGTAGGAAAGTAAGCACAGACTTAAAGCAGGCAGAAAAGAAAGCAGATAGATAGAGAACTTAGGAACTTTATAGTTGCAGCTCGATCTTTGAGCTCTGGATTTTCCTCGATGTCCTTTGCCCATCAGTTTAAAACATGCACAAAAGCAGAACTAATGTGTAGCTGGAGTATTAGAAAATGTGGCATGCCCTTCCATTTACAGAACCACTTGCAAGTAGTGGCTCCATAAAGCCAAACGAGGTACCCAAGAGGGGCCGTTCTCCTTGTCTTTCCTTACTCATAGATGATTTGTTCCCCGCGTTCTTTTAATAAAGGAGAAGCTGCGCTGTGACCTAGGTTTAGTGTGGTGGACTGAAGTGTGCTGGTTGTGGGTGGGACTCCACCGTGTGTCACTACTGACTCATTTTTGCCCTTTTACATGTCTCATTTTCTCTTTCCAGAGGTTTAGCACCTCTAGGAGGGCTCAAAGTGCAGAGTGA
Organism: Mandrillus leucophaeus; assembly: GCF_000951045.1. Classification (NCBI taxonomy): domain Eukaryota; kingdom Metazoa; phylum Chordata; class Mammalia; order Primates; family Cercopithecidae; genus Mandrillus; species Mandrillus leucophaeus. The sequence goes on along the minus strand of NW_012109530.1, from coordinate 74,189 downwards.
CCAACTCTTACATGCACTACTTGGTTGAGCCTTTTTAACCTAATTATTTTGGGGGTTCCCTGTAGGACCACTGCAGGCTGCAGATTGTCAACACCCCAAACACTCCCACTTGGCTCCCAGTCAGCCAGGTGTGCCTTTCAGCTGGGAGGAGCAAAATGCCCTTTCTCTTAGGAACTGAAGAAACTCAGCCTCTCAGTCTATAAAAACAGTTCAGTTCCTCACGCAAATATGCAGACAAGCCAATCAAGATGAATTTAGGCAGGAAAGGCAATGGAGAAGACTCTTTAGAATGCACCTCCAAATTAGAATTAGGATCCTAAGCAACAGCTTCCTGGCGGGGGTGGGGGGAACAGCTAAGACGACTTCCTGTAAACTGTCTTCAACCACCTTTAACTTTGTAGCTCTTCTTTGCCACTACACACACCAAGGTTAAATCCTCTCACCATACAAGGTTATCTCTGGTACCCCCAAAAGCCAAAGAAGTCAGGTAATGCAAATCCAGGAAAGCAGAGCTTTGAACCTAAGAAGAATCTGCTCATGATCCTTGAAACTCCACAAAGAAAACAGGTTCTGAGTTCTTTAACAAAAAGGCCTATAAGACAGGTCTCAATGAATTTAGAAAGTTTATTTTGCCAAGGTTTAGGACCTTCACAAAGACTCAGGAAGGCATGACGACATGTGTTCAAGGTAGTCGGCACATAATTTGGTTTTATACATTTTAGGGAGACACGAGATAGGAATCCATATATGTAAGCTGTACATTGGTTCCATCCTGAAAGGTGGAACAACTTGAAGTGGGAGGGGTCTTCCAGGTCACAGGTAGATAAGAAACAAATGATTGCATTCTTTTGAGATTTTGATAAGCACAATTTACAAGAAAGGTCACTATGCCTTAGTCTGGCTTAGTCTAGCACAGGAAACAATCAGGTATGCATTTGTCTCATGTCATCGGAGGGATGACTTTGCATTCTACCTGTCCTTTTTCCACAAGAAACTTCCTTGTGGACAAATTGTGAGGGAGGTATGTAGTTTTAAAAAAATATTCATAGCTATCTTATTTAGGCATAGAATGGGAGACAGGTTTGCCTGACATAGTTCCCAGCTTTACTTTTCCCTTTGGCTTAGTGATTGTAGGGATATTTATTTTCCTTTCACAATGTTAATTTAGCATTAAAATTCTGATACAGAAAACAGTGTTTCACTGTGAGGTCTATCGGACAGGATGACCACACACCCAGTTTAATACCTGCTACACCAGCATAATTATGAAGAGCACCAGCTTTCAGTCTCAGTAAAATCCCACTTTGGTAGGTAAATTATACAATCATATCGTTATTAACCCTAGTATACTCCTTAAAGTTTACTTACAACAGAATCTGGCAAAATGCAGTCTCTGGATTTTATCTTACCCTGCTGATTCCATCATACAGTCAACCAAATATTACTTTATGCACATCTGATTCAAATGGCAAACGACAAACTCCATGTTCATATTTTTAAAGCCATTACTCAATCCTAATTTGAAAAGATAGAACACGGGAGAAATCATTTCCACAGGAAAATATCAAGAAACTACGTGCCACACATCCTTGGACAATTGTAGCAGAAATGAGAAATTAAAAGTGTGCTGGTCCCGAAACAGGAACATCTCAGATCCAGTATTCTGGCTCCTGCTATCTACGAGAGGATTGAAACAACCATTTGTTTTTAGTAAATAAATATTTCAAAAAGCATACATGAAAATTATTATTTTTATCAGCTAAAAAGAGCTCCATAGAAAAGTCTATTAGCAAAGTAAGTGACAAGTGACAGTGTTTGACAACTTTCAAATAATCTACACTTACAAAGTTTTAAATGATAAGTGTATTAGCTTGGCCATTATTTGGATAACAGAATAAAGAATGACATAATGACATTACTGAGGAACAATGTTTCATAATGAAAAGAGCATAACTCTTAAAGTCAGACAAATCTGGATTCAAATTTCAGTTCAATCACTTAATAGCAGCGTAGCCTCTGAGCCTCAGTTTCCTCAATTATAATATGGGAAAATAGCACCTACCAAAATAAGTTGTTGAGAATAATAAATGAGATTCTATTTGTGAAGTGTCTAGCATACAGAAAGTATGCAAGGAATAGTTATTAATATATTTTATTTATTTATTTATTTACTTATTTTTTATTATGCTTTAAGTTCTAGGGTACATGTGCACAACGTGCAGGTTTGTTACATATGTAATCATGTGCCATGCTGGTGTGCTGTACCCATCAACTCGTCATTTACATTATGTATATCTCCTAATAAAAAGAATGAAGCTAGTTATTAATATTTTAAGAAACACTTTAAAATATCTTACAGATATACATCTACAAAGTTATATCACAGTTTAAAAAATCTTATCAATTGAGTTTAATACAGTAACTCAGGGTATCTTCAATAGCCACCTAGGGATTCAATGACATAGTGATGAAGGAATCCTATTTTTTCCTTCCAAGTTCATTATCATTTTTAGTTCCATTACACAAGAGCATAATCACCAGTAAAACAGTTACTTGAAACAATGGATATACTGATTGGATATTAACCTTCAGGATGATAAGGACCTAGGTATGCTTTCTCTTTCTCTTCCCGTTCAATTCATTTAATCAATCAAGGTTTGTTTTTTTGGCAAATTGTGGCAACAACTTATATTTGTTATGTAAAAATATCTATATTTGGCAATCTTCCATTAAACCATCACAAATTGACTATTTTTTGGCTGAAGAAAATAGATTTTATGAAATGCTGTTGATTCCACAAGCATCAAATACTTGGACAAAAGAAGTATTACACTGATTGTAGGATAATATTCATGATATATGTATCACTAAATTCATCTAAAAAGTAAAAGAGAATTATAATATAAATGTTGATGATTTGGGCATAAACATTAGATTCTTGAGTACCAAACTGTTCCCTGTTTATTCAAACACTAAATATATGTTACATACAAGAAGTGAGGCTAAGAACTGTAAAGTAGCCTTTTTTTTTTTTTTTTTTGACAGCAAGGAATGTTGTGTTATTCTTTTTTGCATCCTCAACATCTAACACAGTGCCTGGTACTTCATTCTGACAAGTCAACATATATCAACTGTGTAATTATGTAAGAGAAGTAAAAACAAAATACCGCAAGAGTTTATAGTGGGGAATATTGCCTTAGAGTTTTCCAGCTTGAGTGTGCATGTCAGCCTACATACAGTACTCTGATGGTTAGTTTTATATGTCAACCTGACTAGGCTACAGGTATTTAATCAAACACTAATCTAGGTGCTGCTGTGGAGGTAGAATGATTATTAACATCTCTAATCAGCAGACATTAAATAAAATAGATTATATTTGATAATATAGGTAGGCCTCATCCAATTAGTTGAAATACCTTAAGAGCAAAACTAAGGTTTCACTGAAAAGGAAATTCTACTTCCTCACTCCTGTCTGAGAGTTCCAGACTTCAGACTTTCAAGCCCCAACCACTGCATTAGCCCATGTCTTGAAAGAAATTGTGCATATGTGTGTGTGTGTGTGTGTGTGTGTGTGTGTGTGTGTTTCAATAATCCTTTTTTTCTGGAAAGCCTTCAGTGAAAAAATAAATTATCAGCAAAATAGTGCCAGTATTTCACCTAAACAACCACTAGGCAAGTTCCTGAATGCACTGACTCAATAATATTGAAGTTTAATAGATGGTATTACACCCTAATAATGAACATACAAAGTAATTTTGGAGCTTGAAAAAAATTAGTTTTGAAAAGACTAGAGTACAGAGGAGAGGGTATCAGGCCGTGGACTTCAATAAACCTCAGCAGAGATTCCAGTCTTGCCATTTACTGGTTTAATGACCTTGGGCAAGATCTTAAATCCCTGATATACCTTATTTTCTTCAATTTAAATTGGAATGATATAATGAAGCCAAACACAGAGCTTTGTTAGGAGGGTTAAACTTAACAATTTATACTTCAAAATAGAAGATTTAGCAAGTATGTGGCATATATAGGAGTTCAATGAATGGTAACTATACTACTAAAATAATGATTTGAGTTTATAGCTTATAATTGTCATTTGATGTTAAAATAAAACAGATACCTCCACAACATGTGAATATGTGTTCACATACATAAATATGTATATTCTAAAATGCAATTTAATACATGAATTTACCTATGTAGAAAAACCTGCACATGTACCCCTGAACCTAAAAGCTTTTTTTTTTTTTTTCCAAAAAAAGAAAGGAAATATAGACATCATTTAACCCAATCATTTGAAACCCTGGCTGGACATCAGAATCACTGAGATGGATTTTAAATAATGTGTGATTACAAGGTGCCCCAGCTCTCCTTTCTCTCACCCTCTCTCCTCCTCCCACTTCCAATTCTGACTCCCACATGATTCTAATGTGCAGCCAATGCTGAGAAGCAATCACTTGATGCATATGGGGAAAGTGAGGTTGGGAATTAATTGGTTCAGTGAAGGTTATGTCTTATTTAGGAGCATTACAACTCTAGCATCCTCCTGTTGGCAACAGAGGACAACGTTCTTCTGAGGCCACAGTGAAGAGCCTAGTTTACACTGATGGGGATAACTACTATGTTGACTCGCTTTTGACCCATCCACTTTAAAAATGAACATGCCTCCTTATGAGTTTGCTTTGCTCAATTTATAGACTGGCTCGCCTTGAGCAGTTCTACCACTTCTTTAAGCGCCTGTGGAGTGTAGAGTCAAAGAAATTATCTTGCTACTTTCATATAGCTGGGCTGTCAGAATACCGGAATAACAGAGCATATTGTTCCTGTCATCAGTGCTCCACTCAGCCTCTTAACTGCTTATAATCTAGGGATGCAGCAGTGGAAAGACTGTCTATTGAAAGCAGATAAAGTGTCCCACAGAATAATGTTAAATGTTAGTCTAATTGGCACTGGCCAAAAGTATGACGCTACCGCTGTGCAAATAGTGATGGCATTTCCTGGTGTACTTAGCACAGGCCACCATATTGGCATTCTTTTGCCACAGCAGCACCTTGACCTAGAAGAACACATACAAGTTTTAAAATGTTGGTTTGTTAATTTAAAACAGGGACTACAAGTGGATTTAGAAAATATAAAATACCTAATGTCATCTCTATAATCTAGCCATATGAATGTCTTTTCTATTTATCCACATGGTGTCTATACATGTATGTTCAGTGTGCATACAAAATAAATTTTACAGTTATAATTACTGTATATGCAATTTTGACTTTTCCTTTCCCTTCATAAGTATTTTCTAAGTGAAGGATCTGCAAACTCTTTCTATAAAAGGCCGTATAATAGATATTGTATGCTTCACAATTATGTACTCTGTCATAACTACTCACCTCTACCTTGGTCACACAGAAGCAGCCATACAAGATACATAAAGGAATGGCATTTGTGTGTTCCCATAAGACTATATTTACAAAAACAGGTCATGGGATTGATTTGGCTCATGTTGGCCACTGTTTGTTGACCCTGTAGTAACATGGTCCTCATATTCACCATCTTTAATGGCCATATAATATTATATTTGAGAAATTAATTTTTTTAGCATTGTTTTATTGCTGAGCATTTAGTTTATTCTTTTTCTTTTCTGTGTATGGATGTTAAAATAAATAATGGGGAATTATAAAAAAATGTTTTCATGAGAAATAAATATTATTTTCTCAGTGTGTACTAGCTTTCTTAACACAAATTTAAATTTGACAGATTCAATGACTAGAAAAAAAGGTGCAGATATTTATATTATTTCAAATTGCTCTAATTGAACTGAATTTCACACCATCAGTAATATATACCTGTTTCTGCACAGCTTTGTCAACATCAGATTTTAGTTTAACTGAAGCAAATTATTATTTGAGATGACTCCAAAATCCACCTCTTACAGGTGAGTTATCTATGGCAACAGGATACTGAGTTACTTACAGTAAAGGGGAAGGCAAAGATTGGGACTAGGTTTTTTGATCACCATTCCCCACTTCAGCGTGCTTCCTCATAAGAGCCACTGCTCTCCATAAACTAGCAGAAGAAATTACAGATTATTTTTCCTTCTTTGCTTTAAAACTGTGTCATATTAGTCATACTGATTTGCTGTGGCTCACGAAGAAATATCACACACCCTGAGATGTATAAGAATGCGGTGGGGACTTGGATTAGTCAAATATTTTAGTAAAGTCACTTTTATACCCAATGTTCATAGGTAAAATAGGACTCAACCAGTGTAAGATAAGATATGATAAGCTTTATTTCTGGAATTTAAAGGAAGTCACTGAAGCAAAACTGACTGTGAAATGTAAAAGCCATTGCTAAGGATAGCGAAGTACAAATGTTACTTTTTATTTATTTATTTAAGCTCAATAGATGCAAATGAGTAGTGCCTGATAAATAAGAAAGAAAGGTCAACTTTTGATAAGGGGAATATCTCAAGTGAGTCGCTTTTAAGACATTCAACCTTTACTTCTGTTAGCCTTAGTGGATATGGTCCTCTACATCCTTCCTGCCACCTTGCATATTGGCTCTTGTTTAAAAAAAAAAAAAAAAAAAACACCACATTCCACTGATATACCATTAAGTCAAAGAACAGTAGATAGAACTGCTTCCGTGTGAGCCAAACTCAGAGAGTTGGGAAAGTCGTTGAACTATTTTAGGGGTCAGAAGGGTACCACTCATTTGATCCAGAAGATACTGGGGACTGGGGGAAAGGAGGCCCTTCACTCCTCGAAAATGCAGCATTCAGAGGGAGGAACTGGCAACAGGAACTTGGTCACAGGGAAATCCAGGAAGTGGTAAGGGGAGTTTTCTGGAGGATAGATGGAGCACAATTTAAAAACAAAAAATAGAACCAAAAACCAATAGGTAATGTACAACCAAAAAGAGAGTCCAGAGAAAAAAGAGAGTCCAGAGAGCCATCTAGCGGCAGGAATTTGGCATGAAGGTCAGGGTTGGGGTTAGGATTCAGGGACCGGGGTCCAGACCTATGTGTGTGTTTGTGTGTGTGTGTGGGGCGGGGGGGGGGGTGGTGGGAACATGCAAAGATTGAGTGAACAAAATCTTTTCTAGGTGACAGGAATTAACCAGGTCACCAAGGCTGGAAACGGTCAGCATAAGAGCAGAGATCAATGGTAAAAGGCATCCTGATTGTGGAAGTACTAAGTACTAGAGCCACACTACCTGAGTTCAAATCCCAGCTCCAACACTTACCAGTTGTATGATCTCAGGGAAGTTACATATACTCTCGGTGCCTCAGTTTCCTCATCTGTAAGAGGAAGAATCAAAGTATTCCTATCATAGAATTTTAGTGAGGATCAAATTAGTTTATATATCTTTAAATGTTATACATATTTGTAAAAGTTCCTGGCATAGATGCTCTATGTGGATTTATTACTATATGCAGCTTCCCAAAATACCGAGCAAAGACAGACTAAGACAGAATCTGCAAATACGGGTCAGAAGAATCCAGGGTTCCTTCCTCCACCAAACCAGTCTCCTGCCTTTCAGTTTCCTTAACAAGTTTTCCATGATCAATGTCAGTTGTCTGTGATATAGTTTGATTATTTGTCCCTTCCAAATCTCGTGTTGAAATGTAACTCCCAATGTTGGAAATGGGGCCAAGCGGGATGTGTTTGAGTCATGGGGGTGGACCCCTCAAGAATCGCTTGATACTCTCCCTGTATTAATGTGTTCACAAGAGACTTGGTTGTTAAAAAGAGCCTATCACCTCCCTCCTCTTTCTTTCTCCTTCTCTTGCCAAGTGACATGCAGGCTCCCCTTGCCTTCTGCCACGAATAAAAGCTTCCTGAGGCCTCGCCAAAAGCAGACGCGGTTGCCATGTTTCTTGTACAGCCTGCATAACTATGAGCCAAAAAACCTTTTTTAAACAATAAATTACTCAGCATCAGGTATTCCTTAAAGCAATGCAAAGCAAACTAATTAAGTCTGCATGTTACTCCATTATGTCTTCTATCATGGTATGTCCTTTTTCGAACAATGCATTATTGAGTAGACCTGTCTGGTACCTCCTGATGGGGCATGTGCTCAAGTTATAGGAACTAGAAGGTGCATGGTGCTCTTTATTAACCAGGAGCTTGGTGAACAGAATGTTTATAATGGTCCAAAAATGACATTAACACAGTTGTCCTGCTTCTCTGGGTTTCCCTAAAGCCAGTGTCAAGTCAAGTTATGTCTTGGAAATTAACCTCTAGAATGTATGAGGAAGAGACCAAGCAGTGAGGTCAAGCAGCCCCCAAATACAAACAGGCCACAGGTGAGTTACAATGAAAATAATCCAACCAAAACTGAATCCAGTATAGTTTTGAAGACTTTACCTAAATGGTGAGAACAGTCTCTCTCTTTTCAAACTTTTTTTGACTTGTTTGAAGCAAGTCTCAAAATGCAAACAGGGAGCTCAGGGATGATTACTGGAGGGCTCTGACAGCATCAGCGAGCCAGAGGTAGACATTTCAGGGTCTGCTGTGTTGGTTGACTCTTTTGCTACCAGATGTTAATAGAGAGGTAAAACATTAAAAAAAAAACATGTATGACCCCTTGTCACATCAATTTTATATATGTGTGTGATAAATCACCATTGTGTTGCCAGGTGAAAGAGAGTATATACTAAGTATGCAAATGCAATTTATATTAGAAAAGAATAAGCTGTGCTTGATTAAATAAATCTAATGATCAGTACTATACTTTATTTGTAAACTTACCAGTAATACATATTTTTGTTTATAAGGCTATGTCCTTTATACAATTTTATGAATACCAGAATGTATTAGTGAGCTATTTTATTGAGCAGTTACTATATTCAGGATAGCATATACATATATATTTTTTAAAATCAATACAGAAATAACTGCCAGCAATCTGGAAGTATTATCACAGGCCTTGTCTTGTGGGACACTACAAAAGTTAGCCATTTCCGCCTATCAAACAACAATTTAGCAAAATTGCATTCATATTGTAAGACACTGAAATATCAATGAGCTCTAAATACCACTAAATTTACATCAAGATAGATAAACACCACCATCCTGCCAATTTTACTTATTTTCTTCATCCTCAAGAAGCTGTCATCGAGGCCATGTTCATGTGTTTTGAAATAACCACAGTTGAAGAGAGATTTATTTATTGTTCTAGGTGCGTTCTTAGGGCCAATTCCTGTGAATTAGTACTCAGTGCCAAAGCAGAATGAGTAATGAAATACCTATCCCAATAGGTAGCGAGCAATCTAAGAGTAAGAGCCGTGTCTTATCTGTTTTGACTGGCTTAGAGTCTAGCAGTTACTTAGAGTAAGAGACAGTGAATGTATATTAAGACCAAGGCACTTGTTATGGCTGAATTGTGGCCCCCTCAACCCAAAGTTTATTATTTATGTTGAAGTCCTAACCCCTAGTATTTCAGAATGTGACCATATATGGAGACAGAAGCTTTACAGATACAATTAAGTTAAACTTAGGTCATTAGTGTGGACCCTAATACAATAAGACTGATGTCCTTATAAGACTAGATTAGGACATAGACACACACAGAGGGAATATCACGGGAAGACACATGGAGATGGTGACCATCTACCGGCCAAAGAGAGAGGTTCTCAAAATGAACCAACCCCACTGACACCTTGATTTCAGACTTCTAGCCTCCAGAAATGTGAGGAAAATAATTTCCGTTATTTAAGTCACCTAGTCTGTGGTACTTTGTTATAGCAGCCTTAGCAAACTAATACAGCACTTCCTGCAGCTGGTGGTGTTTTCCATTTTCTCAGTTTCAGTGAGCTTTCTCTAAACTTTCTTTTTTCATCTAATATAGGCATTGCCTTGCCTTTTCTCTCATGGAAACTCACTAGTTGCTGTTTGCATTAACTTAGGAAATCTCACCTTAATCTTTCCCTGTGGTATTTATCCACCCTCTTGTCCCACTTACAGTAAAATTCTTTATTTGGCTCTTGATCCACCATTTTCCAAAACTTTCTGTTCTTAAAATACCTAGCTTGAAAGCCCGAAGCCTTCAGGCTTATTCCCATCCTTTGGAAGGAGAAAGGTAACTGGTATTTGTGGAGTATACTTCCTATAGCAAAGCATTCTTCTAGGCCCCCCATACTCCTCTCACCTCATACTCCTCTCACCTCATACTCCTCTAAAGTCAGTGTGATACCCTCAGTCATTCTGGGTTTTCTTGTAATCTTCTCATGTTCAGCTCTCTGCTCTTGACATTACTGCTTTGCTAGAAAGAGGGATCCTAGGGGTCACCACAGTGCTTTTTATTCAGGTTTTTAAATATAGAATGATCAATAAACCTGTAATAATTGAGCGGAAGGGACTTAATGCTATTTAGAAACTGATTTGGTTAATTCAATCTTCTAAGTAAGTATGCACAATTAAGATATTGTAAAACTGTCCTGAATGGTATTGCCTAGGTTTTCTTCTATGGTTTTTACGGTTTTAGGTCTCACGTTTAAGTCTTTAATCCATCTTGAGTTAATTTTTGTATAAGGTACAAGGAAGGGGTTCAGTTTCAGTTTTCTGCATATGGCTAGCCAGTTTTCCCAACACCATTTATTAAATAGGGAATCCTTTCCCTGTTGCTTGTTTTTGTCAGGTTTGTCAAAGATCAGATGGTTGTAGATGTGTGGTGTTATTTCTGAGGCCTCTGTTCTGTTTCATTGGTTTATATATCTGTTTTGGCACCAGTAGGAAGCTGTTTTGGTTACTGCAGCCTTGTAGTATAGTTTGAAGTCAGGTAGCATGATGCCTCCAGCTTTGTTCTTTTTGCTTAGGGTTGTCTTGGCTATATGTGCTCTTTTTTGGTTCCATATGAAATTTAAAGTAGTTTTCTTTTTTTCTAATTCTGTGAAGAAAGTCAATG
>NW_012109530.1:56431-61604 GCF_000951045.1 Mandrillus leucophaeus | reverse complement strand
GAGTAACCCCGTCTCTACTAAAAATACAAAATTAGCCAGGTGTAGCAGTGCGCGCCTGTAATCCTAGCTACTCAGGAGACTGAGGCAGGAGAATTGCTTGAACCCGGGAGGTGGAGGTTGTAGTGGCCGAGATTGCACCATTGTACTCCAGCCTGGGCAACAAGAGCGAAACTCTGTCACAAAAAACAAACAAACAAACAAACAAAAAAAACTCAGCTTCTGGATTCATTAACTTTTTGAAGGGTTTTTTGTGTCTCTATCTCCTTCAGTTCTTAATTATCTTCGTTATTTCTTGACTTCTTAGTTATTTCTTGACTTTTGCTAGCTTTTGAATTTGTTTGCTCTTGCTTCTCTAGTTCTGTTAATTGTGATGTTAGGGTGTTGATTTTAGATCTTTCCCACTTTCTCCTGTGGGTATTCAGTGCTATAAATTTCCCTGTAAACACTGCTTTAGCTGTGTCCCTGAGCTGTCTCTTATACACATCTAGATGTGTATAAGAGACAGGTCCCGGAGATTCTGGTATGTTGTGTCTTTGTTCTCATTGGTTTCAAAGAACTTCTTTATTTCTGCCTTAATTTTGTTTTTTACCCAGTAGTCATTCAGGAGCAGGTTGGTCAGTTTCCATGTAGTGGTGCAGTTTTGAGTGAGTTTCTTAATCCTGAGTTGTAATTTGATTGCACTGTGTTCTGAGAAACTGCTATGATTTCCATTCTTTTGCATATGCTGAGGAGTGTTTTACTTCCAATTATGTGGTCAATTTTAGAATAAGCGTGATGTGGTGCTGAGAAAATATCTATTCTGTTGATTTGGGGTGGAGAGTTATGTAGATGTCTATTAGGTCCACTTGGTTCAGAGCTGAGTTCAAGTCCTGAATATCCTTGTTAATTTTCTGGCTTTTTGATTTGTCTAATATTGACAGTGGGGTGTTAAAGTCTCCCACTGTTATTGTGTGGGAGTCTAAGTCTCTTTCTGGGTCCCTAAGAACTTGCTTTATGAATCTTAGGTCCCTAAGAACTTGCTGGGTGCTACTGTATTGGGTGCATATATATTTAGGATATTTAGCTCTTCTTGTTGCATTAATCCCTTTACCATTATATAATGCCCTTCTTTGTCTTTTTTTTTTATCTTTGTTGGTTTAAAGTCTTTTATCAGAGACTAGGATTGCAACCCCTGCTTTTTTTTCCTTTTTATTTGCTTGGTAAATATTCCTCCATCCCCTTATTTTGAGCCTATGTGTGCCTTTGCACATGAGATTGGTCTCCTGAATATAGCATACTGATGGGTCTTGATTCTTTATTCAATTTGCCAGTCTGTGTCTTTCAATTGGTGCATTTTGGTGTACCTGAAAGTGACAGGGAGAATGGAACCAAGTTGGAAAACACTCTGCAGAATATCATCCAGGAGAACTTCCCCAACCTAGCAAGACAGGCCAACATTCAAATTCAGGAAATACAGAGAATGCCACAAAGATAATCCTCGAGAAGAGCAACCCCAAGACACATAATTGCCCGATTCACCAAGGTTGAAATGAAGGAAGAAATATTAAGGGCAGCCAGAGAGAAAGGTTGGGTTACCCACAAATGGAAGCCCATCAAACTAACAGCGGATCTCTCTGCAGAAACCCTACAAGCCAGAAGAGAGTGGGGGCCAATATTCAACATTCTTAAAGAATTTTCAACCCAGAATTTCATATCCAGCCAAACTAAGCTTCAAAAGCAAAGGAGAAATAAAATCCTTTACAGACAAGGAAATGCTGAGAGATTTTGTCACCACCAGGCCTACCTTACAGGAGCTCCTGAAGGAAGCACTAAATACGGAAAGGAAAAACTGGTACCAGCTACTGCAAAAACATACCAAATTGTAAAGACCATCGACACTATGTAGAAACTGCATCAACTGACGGGCAAAATCACCAGCTAGCATCATAATGACAGGATCAAATACACATATAACAATATTAACCTTAAATGGGAGACTTGACTTTTTAAAAATTCTACAATTATTCCATTTTACTACACTGGCTGCTCAGACAGTAATATTTTTATCACTTAGCATTTGCTGAATATCTTCCTATGTGTGAATTACTGGGCAACATGCCAAACAAAAGATAAGTCGATAAGTTACACCTGGGTTGACAGCAGGTAGAGAATACAGAGGAGAAAAGCTGTTCAGTTGTTCAATGTGTGAGTGCACTTCTAGTTGCATAGGCAAAATATATAAATGTCTGTAGTCACAGCCAGCCTAAGCAGGGTGACTCCAAAAGAGGTTATTGCACTGTCATTTAAAATTAAAATTTAATAAGTTATATTCAACATTAGTTGAAAACATTCATAAATCTAATGAATCATCTAATTAAATATTGTATATGCAAGAGCATGGAGCAGATTGAGAGAAAACTTTAAGAAAGTTATTTTTATGTTTAAATGTAATTAGTAAGTAATGTTTTAAAAACAAAACCCTCTTGAATTTTATGAAGCCTTTTTTCTAAACCAGAAAATGTTCTTTCATAAACCATCCCTCATTTTCAGGAATTACATGTTTATTTTTGCTTTTGATTGTAAGTAGTCAGCTAAATTACAATTTACACCAGTCTCTTTTTTGTCAGTCTAAGCAAGCCCAATTTCATGCAGAATGATTATACATCTATATTGTCAATTACTCTGTTGTGCTATGATGCCAAAATTATTCTAGGTTAGAAGACACTATCATGAGAAAAAAACTGCGTCTTTGTTATCAGGAAGTGACATCTGGTTTCATTTATAATTTCTCTTAGTATGCTTTTTGGTATTGTGTGGTAAACTTACCTTTTACCCCTTTGGGGGATCTCATAACGAGATATATAAGTTGATATGTGAGCTAGCTATCAGTTCAATATTTAACATGAAGTAGAAAACTCAATTTGAAATTTGACAGGTAATTTGCTGTACAAGTTCATGAAGTACAAGTTTGGAAGTACATAATCTATATCAACCTGGATTTGAAACACAGCTCCTTACCCTCCACTCAATGAGCCTCTAGTTAATTTGTAATTTTGGTAACCACAGAACATCAAACACCATCTTTTCAAGTAGCAGGCAAACTGTGGCACAAACAATCAAATAGCCCCAAGTGCTTGAGAGAGTTAATTCAGTTCTAATGAAAGAGCTTCAGATTTCCAAAGGTAGAAATTAAGGGTTTAGCTGTATAGTAATATTTTTTTGTTTATTCGGCCAGGTGGTGATGTGTACACAAGTCATTGCTGAATTATTCCGTTCACCAGTTTCATATTCCTTAACTAACAAATCCATCTCCTTGAGGTTAATGAATATAATAATTTCTTGTAAAAATAATAAGTTGAATTCAGTAACATAACAAATCCAGACAACGAAAACATATTACCCAAATGCTTTCATCCAGGATTTGTCGTTATCCCCCACATTCTCAAAGAGTAAAGTATTTATTTAGGTCCACAGAATTTTTCTTATAAAACAAGGTTAGCTCACTTTCCTCCCTGTACTAGCCTGAGGCTACAACTCTATTCCACTCATTTTCTTACATTGCTTAACATATATCAGCTGGTCAAGGGTAAACTTTAGTTGTCTTCTAATTCAGCTATTCCTCAGTTCCTTCTAAATTCCACCAGCAGCTGTGTTATTTTTAAGGGGGAAAATCATGTTAAAGACGAAAAATTACTTTGGAAGATGCGAATAATGGCCTGAAATATAGCATAGAACATTCTTGTACCCATTCTAAGTCTGATGAAGAAAATCATTGGACTTTTCTTTCCCTTTCCAGAGCAAAATGTGGCTCTGAAAAACTAAAGGAATGAAACAGAGGGAAATAATTCATCCAGCTCTGTGTAACTAGAAATGAGAAAAGAACCATAGAAGAAAATCTGATTAATAAGAACTCTCAATAAAGAATTTCAAGGTTGCACAAAACTGGAGATGCTGCTCTTAGTCAAATACATGTCAGCTTTTGTATGTAATAATGTATAGTAAACTAAAATGTATTTATCCATATAGATGGTTCATTTGATTACAACTCCAAACAGAAAAATACCCTATTGCTTCAGAATAATGCCTATACAGAAATAAAAATACTGAAGCATTATTTGCTGGTAGATGTACAGAGGTTAGAGTATGGGAATATATAAAGTAGTTAACTTGCGGCCGGGCACGGTGGCTCACCCCTGTAATCCTAACACTTTGGAGGCCGAGGTGGGTGGATCAACTGAGGTCGGGAGTTCGAGAGCAGCCTGACCAACATGGAAAAACCCCGTCTCTACTAAAAATACAAAAAATTAGCCAGGCCTGGTGACATATGACTGTAATCCCAGCTACTCGGGAGGCTGAGGCAGGAGAATCGCTTGATCCCGGGAGGTGGAGGTTGCGGTGAGCTGAGATCGCGCCATTGCACTCCAGCCTGGGCAACATGAGCGAAACTCTGTCTCAAAAAGGAGTGAAATTCCATCTCAAAAAAGAAAAAAAAAAAAAAAAGAAAGAAAAAAATAAAAAAGAAAGTAGTTAACTTGCACTAATTAGGCTCACACATGAATATCTATTCAACTTTCAGAAACTTGCAGGTTCAGAGGACAAAGGCATAAGTGTCGATTAATTTGAAATGTGATAACATATTTCAAATAACTTTATAAATGTAAATTGCTATAGAAATGCAATTTGTTACTATTGATTTGTATTTAGCATGTGGTAAATCAATTTATGAAACATCAAATAAGCATACATTTATATTCATATGTATGTATACGTGCACATACACACATACATAAATACATGTATTTTTTTCTGAGATACAAAATACGCTGTTAATATTTCAGAAAAATGCTCATATAAAAATCTGTGTGCCCTGAAAATGCAGCATAATTTGTAAGGGCAGAGAAGAATATGGGACAGGGGAGGGCATAGCAAAGGCTTTTATTATATGGTAATATTTATTTCTTCAGCTAGGTGATGTGTACACAGATAATTACTGTATTATTTCTTTGTCCAGTTTGTCATTTTTTTAACTAATAGATACAATTATTTTAAAGATAAAGAGTAATCCGTTCTAAATGTTTATAGATATTTGTGAAAGAGAAAAAAAAAACTATAAAAGAAAACATTTATCTGCTGCTCAACTACAGAACAAAATATGCACACATACTTTTGCATATGCATGCACACACACACACAT
>NW_012109530.1:32288-56381 GCF_000951045.1 Mandrillus leucophaeus | reverse complement strand
TTTATTCGGCCAGGTGGTGATGTGTACACAAGTCATTGCTGAATTATTCCGTTCACCAGTTTCATATTCCTTAACTAACAAATCCATCTCCTTGAGGTTAATGAATATAATAATTTCTTGTAAAAATAATAAGTTGAATTCAGTAACATAACAAATCCAGACAACGAAAACATATTACCCAAATGCTTTCATCCAGGATTTGTCGTTATCCCCCACATTCTCAAAGAGTAAAGTATTTATTTAGGTCCACAGAATTTTTCTTATAAAACAAGGTTAGCTCACTTTCCTCCCTGTACTAGCCTGAGGCTACAACTCTATTCCACTCATTTTCTTACATTGCTTAACATATATCAGCTGGTCAAGGGTAAACTTTAGTTGTCTTCTAATTCAGCTATTCCTCAGTTCCTTCTAAATTCCACCAGCAGCTGTGTTATTTTTAAGGGGGAAAATCATGTTAAAGACGAAAAATTACTTTGGAAGATGCGAATAATGGCCTGAAATATAGCATAGAACATTCTTGTACCCATTCTAAGTCTGATGAAGAAAATCATTGGACTTTTCTTTCCCTTTCCAGAGCAAAATGTGGCTCTGAAAAACTAAAGGAATGAAACAGAGGGAAATAATTCATCCAGCTCTGTGTAACTAGAAATGAGAAAAGAACCATAGAAGAAAATCTGATTAATAAGAACTCTCAATAAAGAATTTCAAGGTTGCACAAAACTGGAGATGCTGCTCTTAGTCAAATACATGTCAGCTTTTGTATGTAATAATGTATAGTAAACTAAAATGTATTTATCCATATAGATGGTTCATTTGATTACAACTCCAAACAGAAAAATACCCTATTGCTTCAGAATAATGCCTATACAGAAATAAAAATACTGAAGCATTATTTGCTGGTAGATGTACAGAGGTTAGAGTATGGGAATATATAAAGTAGTTAACTTGCGGCCGGGCACGGTGGCTCACCCCTGTAATCCTAACACTTTGGAGGCCGAGGTGGGTGGATCAACTGAGGTCGGGAGTTCGAGAGCAGCCTGACCAACATGGAAAAACCCCGTCTCTACTAAAAATACAAAAAATTAGCCAGGCCTGGTGACATATGACTGTAATCCCAGCTACTCGGGAGGCTGAGGCAGGAGAATCGCTTGATCCCGGGAGGTGGAGGTTGCGGTGAGCTGAGATCGCGCCATTGCACTCCAGCCTGGGCAACATGAGCGAAACTCTGTCTCAAAAAGGAGTGAAATTCCATCTCAAAAAAGAAAAAAAAAAAAAAAAGAAAGAAAAAAATAAAAAAGAAAGTAGTTAACTTGCACTAATTAGGCTCACACATGAATATCTATTCAACTTTCAGAAACTTGCAGGTTCAGAGGACAAAGGCATAAGTGTCGATTAATTTGAAATGTGATAACATATTTCAAATAACTTTATAAATGTAAATTGCTATAGAAATGCAATTTGTTACTATTGATTTGTATTTAGCATGTGGTAAATCAATTTATGAAACATCAAATAAGCATACATTTATATTCATATGTATGTATACGTGCACATACACACATACATAAATACATGTATTTTTTTCTGAGATACAAAATACGCTGTTAATATTTCAGAAAAATGCTCATATAAAAATCTGTGTGCCCTAAAAATGCAGCATAATTTGTAAGGGCAGAGAAGAATATGGGACAGGGGAGGGCATAGCAAAGGCTTTTATTATATGGTAATATTTATTTCTTCAGCTAGGTGATGTGTACACAGATAATTACTGTATTATTTCTTTGTCCAGTTTGTCATTTTTTTAACTAATAGATACAATTATTTTAAAGATAAAGAGTAATCCGTTCTAAATGTTTATAGATATTTGTGAAAGAGAAAAAAAAAACTATAAAAGAAAACATTTATCTGCTGCTCAACTACAGAACAAAATATGCACACATACTTTTGCATATGCATGCACACACACACACATGCACGCGCGCGCGCACACACACACACACACACACACACACACACTGCAGCATGGTCTAATGAGATCAGAAACTTTGAAACTCTGTTTATGGCTCCACCACATCTGAAACACTTGATCTGATACAAATCACCTAATTTTGCTGAAGTCCAGTCACTTGCCTGAAGGTGACATTTTTAATACCTAGAGAAGCCACTGTGAGTATAGTACAAAGTAGGCAAAAGCAATTTATAGATTGAAGACCACTATACCGTAGTCAAATGTTATGAATTAGTAGTAAGGGCAATACGTGTTGAGGTGAGGATGAAAATCTTTCTTGCCTATTCAGTCATTATGTTGAATACCTTTGTAGCCTGAAAATGAATTAGAAGTTGCATACATACGCACATAAGGAAAAAAAAAGATATTTCTTGTTTGAAATGGTCTTATCTTTCAAGGTGATGCCTTCTATGCATGTGGGTAGAAGAGTGGACAGAACAGTGATTACCTGTGTTTAAGAATGGCGTATGAGGGCATATGCTACCTAAATCAGATGCCAAAGTCATACTAGAGGGAGGCAGGACTCAACCTGTAGATCACATATTTTACTAAACTTGATTAAATTCTCAACTTATATTTTCTCATATTTTATGCACATTTCCAATCTTTAAAGTATGCGAGTATCTTATATTGTGCATTTTGGAGATGCAGAGATGAGTTCAGAAAAAAACAAGTATAATGTCAAGATGAGGAACATCTACAACCTCCTCAATTTCGGCCACCACCACTTCTCACACAGCATAGTGCAATAGCCTTCCAACCTCTCTCCCTGCTTTTGTCTTTTTCCTACTATTTTCTACACAGTGGCCAGACAGATTATCAAATGTAGTGTTTCCTAAAGTATGTTCCTCACCCATCAACATCAAAGTCACCTGACATACCTTATTAAATAGTGCAGATTATCAAACCCCACCTCAGATCATCTGTTTTCATAGATCTGAGGTTGAATCTAAGAATAAGTGTTTCAGTGATACCCTAGGTGACTTCAATATCACTGACATTTAAAACAGCTAAGGTAGGAGGTATATCACAATGCCACTCCTCTGCTCAAAACCTTCCAACTGGCTTCCACTCTCGCTCTTGAAAGGCCAAAAGAGACATCATGGTTTACAAGGCTCTTCTTGACTTACCTGACACCATCTTTTACCAAACAACTCCACCTTGCTTACCGCCTCAACCATTGTGGCCTTCTTGCTCTTCTTAAACTGCTCTTGCCATGGTGCCTTTGCACTTACTTTTTGCTATGTTGGGAATGTTGCTTTTCTTCTATGTTCTGAAGCTCATCCCTTCATTCTTTTCAGATCCTGGATCAAAGATCACTTCATCTCAGAGAGGCCTTCCTTGACTATCCAATGTTGACTAGAATCCCCTTCCCTGTCTTTATTTTTATTCATATAAAGTACCATAACATGACACATACTTGTTTGTCTTCTCTCGCTTCAATTCAGGCTCTGTGACAGAACGAATATGTCCTGTTTGTTATCCACATTGCCTAGCGCAGTGTTTAGTGCCTAGCAGGCCACTAATAAACATTTGTGAAGGTAATTTAAAAACCTGAAGCTTTACTCTTTCAGCTGTTTCCTGCTCCTTGCATGCTCTCTCCCTGCTTTATCTTTCTTTCTTGTAATCTCCTTCTTCCTGTTCTCTCTCACTATCCTGTATTCTTCCTTCCTCCTGCATTCTCCTTCCTTTCTTTAGATACCCTGCCCTTCTATTTTCTCTGGTATGTACTCTTCCTCAATCCCAAACCTTTCTCTATCATGCACTCTCCTTCTTTCCCCTCCTCTTGTATTACTCATCGATCATGCAATCTCTCTCTTCTCTTTCATTCTGGCAATCTCCCTCCTTTCATGCTCTGTCTGAATTTTTTAATTTCCTCCTCCCTCCCTCCCACCAGTATTCTCTCTCCATCGTAGTTGATCTCAGCCTAGGTGTTTCTGTTTCCCACCCCGGTCTGGAGACATTTCTGATTTTCACAACTAGGAAGAGTACTGTTACTTACATCAATTGGATCAAAACTAGAGATTCTGCTCTATATCATACAATGTGTTAAGTCACTCCCCCACAGCAAAGAAAAATCTGGAGCAAAATGTGAGGAGTGCTGAATTTAAGACACTCTGATTTTCAGATTACCACACCACACTTAACTTTTCTGACTCCACACGTTTATATACATTTATAGTGAATATACATATATTTTTAGTGAATATATATTTAGTGAATATATATATATACACACACGCACACATATATATTCACTAAAAGCTATTTTTTAAGCTCTGAAAATTGTGAGAAGTTTGAGTATATTAACCCTTGTAGATTTCCAAAGTCAGGTCAATTTGCAAGCAGTATCAAAATGAGCATCGTAAAGCCTATCATCTTAAAACGTAAAAAAATAAGAAAAATACTTTTAACATATCAATTTGATTTTTATCCCAAACCAATCAGCATTGTCAAAATCCTAAAGTCAGACCAAAAATTGGATCTGTATAGATTTTGTAGGTTATGATATACTTAAGAATTGTTAAAACTCTAGATGCTGTGAAAAATTTGAGCATATTGACTTCAAAGTTTTCAAGCTGGGCCCAATTTGCAATTTTACTATCAAGTATTCTCACGATTAGACATGAACTCACTAAAGAAATACATTACGGATACATCTAATCACAGGTCACAAATAAACTTTTAGGTGAAAAAGCAATGTTTTTCACTGAAGGCATTTTAAAAGTGTGTTATCTCTTATCTTTTTGATTTTAATATCTTTAAGAACCTCAGAAAAATTTTTGAATTCCTTCTTTATGAAGAAGCTGAGGTTTTCAGGATAGTAAGAAATCCTCACCATTTTTTTTTTTTTTTTTTTTTTTTTTTAGACGGAGTCTTGCTCTGTCACCCAGGCTGGAGTGCAGTGGCCGGATCTCAGCTCACTGCAAGCTCCGCCTCCCGGGTTCACGCCATTCTCCTGCCTCAGCCTCCCGAGTAGCTGGGACTACAGGCGCCCGCCACCTCGCCCGGCTAGTTTTTTTGTATTTTTTAGTAGAGACGGGGTTTCACCGTGTTAGCCAGGATGGTCTCGATCTCCTGACCTCGTGATCCGCCCGTCTCGGCCTCCCAAAGTGCTGGGATTACAGGCTTGAGCCACCGCGCCCGGCCATCCTCACCATTTTATATGAAATAAATGTCAAGTTGGATAAGGACACATCTTGTTGGTTTTTACCACTTATCCTAATCAATTTAATATCACTTCCAGCATGTCACAGCACTGAATAAACAATATGATAATTGGAATTCCTCTGCTCCTTGAATTAGTAAGCAAATTACAGTGCATATCAATCATGCATAATGAGTCTGAAGCATGGTTTGATTACATTTCATTTGCATAAGAATTTTCTATAATTTTTAAAAACTGATCTTTTTAATTCAGAATAGATTTAAATGCCACACAACTGCTGCTCTCCTCTTGAAATGCAAAGCAACCTTCTTACATAATACAAAAATGCTAATCAAATTTTTAAAGCAGAACCTGGCTTGTTAATGAGTTTTCACCTTTCTACATCCTGTCAAATCTCATTACATTGTCACCTTTTTGGGTTCACAATTGGAATACACATTGATGTGGCTCAATTCTAATTGTAACATTATGTTGCTGCACTTACAAGGGAAACATCTTTTAAATAATTCTTGTATTGTTCAATTTGAAGGGTAACTTCCTCTTTTTGCATCCTGTAGTTTGTAAAACCCCTACTATTTACATAAATATTGATGCAAATATAGTCCCTGATAAGTCAAAAGTCTAAAGCATAAAAATGAAACAAACAGGAAACAGCAGACAAATAAATATAGATTTTGGAGTTAAATTATAATGATGTAGAATGCAGTAATAAAAACAGCTTATTAAATAAAACTATTTAGAAATATAACTCATTAGGGAGATATCACATTAAAATAACTACTCATAAAATATTTCAGAGGAAAGCCAATTTTTGGATTTTCATATGTGTATTTCCTACAGGAGTCAACAATTTTAAAGGTGAAAAAACTTGTAAGGATTTTAAAGCATGTGAAAGATACTTAAATCTTTTAAAAGAACATTTCAAAGAGTAGACCTTAGAAGCCAAGAAAAGGTGTAGGACAAGTGACTTATTTTTAAAACATACCATGTACTACGTAAAATTTTTCAATGTTTAGTAGGATAAAAAGAATCAGTTATATTAGAGAAGCCAGCAACTAGTGAAAAAAAAAGTGAATTTAGTTGCACAATAAACTCTTAGAAAAACCACCTACCAGTACATTGGCTAGAAACAACAGTTCCTAATAGATCTTATTACTACATATTAAATTTTCTATTCTATGCAAGGAAAAAATATATATTGTCAATTATGATAACTTGTTCTTAAATTTTAATTTCTAGCTTTTATGAGTAAATAGTGTACATATTTATAGGTTACATGAGATATTTTGATACAGGTGTGCAATGTGCAATACGTGATAATCACATCAAGGTAAATGAAGTATCTTGCATTTATCCTATGTGTTACTAACAATTCAATTCTACTCTTTTAGTTATTTCAAAATGTACTATTAAGTTATTTTTGACTATAGTCACCCTGTTGTGCCAGCAAATACTATGTCTTATTCACGGTAACTTTTATTCCTCTAGAGGAACTGAAAAATTTCCATGGAGAAAAATCAGCATGGTAAAAGAGTTTATTGAATCATTGTGAGGCATGCTTCCATCAGTAAACTCCTGGTTTAGAAGCTATCATGAAGGGAGGTGGAGCAAGATGGCAGAATGGAAAGTTCCACCAATCACCCCACCCCCTTAAAAATCACGAAGTTAACAACTACCTACATAGGAAAAAACACTTCCATGAGAACCGAAAATCAGGTGAGCACCCACAGTACCTGGTTTTAACTTCATATGGCTAAAAGAGGCACTGAAGAGATAGAAAAAAACAGTCCTGAATCACCAATACTGCCCCTCCCCCACACCCAGCAGCCACAGCATGGTGCTGAGAGCATCTCTAGGCACTGCCGGCAGAAAGAACCAGCAATTGTGAGGTTAAAAACTCAGTGTTGTTCTGTTAGAGCAGAAAGGAAAACCAGAACAAACAGCTGAGGCCCACCCACAGATGGAGCATTTAAAGAGGTTTCAGCCACAGGAGTTTACCCATCCCCGGGGCCCCAACTAGGGTGACAGCAAACATCGCCACCAAGGGCCCAAGTGTTCTTGGTCTCTAAGTAAACTCGAAAGGCAGCCTAGGCAATAAGGACTGGAACTAGTAGGTGAGTCCTAGGGCTGAACTAGATCCAGTAGGCTGGGATAGGGGTTGCAGCAAGTTACATACTGACAAACCAGCTGGTGCAGCCAAGAGAATGCTGGCATCACTCCTCTCCCAACCCCATACTGCACAGCTCATGGCTCCAAAAGCCATGACTGTCATGTCATCTGTCTGAGAAGTAAAGAGGGAAGAGCGGGAAGGCTTTTTTTTTTTTTTTTTTTTTTTTTTGACAACAGCCAACCACAGCAGAATAGGGAACTGGTCAGATAAAAGAGGACCCTGTTCCAGGCCCTCGCTCCCAGACATCATTCCTAGACACACCCTGGGGCAAGAAAAGACCCACTTCCTTGAAGAAAAGAACCTAGTGCTGGAAGCATTCAGCACCTGCGAACTGAAGAGCCTGTGGTACTGAATAATGACAGGGATACCCAGGTACTATGAGATTTGCTGGCTTCAGGTAAGACTCGACACAATACCAGCTGTGGTGTCTGTGGGACAAAACTTGTGCTTGAGCAAAGGAGAAGGAAAAGTAAAGAAGACTTTTTCTTGCACCTGAGGTACCAACACTGCTAGAGGGGTTATAGTACTAAGCAGGCTCTTGGGGTCCCCGATTCCAGGACTTAACTATGGATGGTATTCTGGGCCTACATTTGGCAAGAAGAGAGCCCACTGTCCTAAAGGGTGAGTCCCAGACCAAGTAGCATTCACCACAAGCTGACTTAAGAGACTTTAGGCCTTAAAGCAACATTGGTGTAGTCTGGTAGTACTCCTCATGGTCAAGGGTGGCAGTGGCTATGGGGTAAAACTCCTGTGCCCTTGAAAAGGGGGAGAATGAACGGGAAAAACTGCATCTTGTGATGAGCGCTAGTTCAACTGCAAAACCAGAGAATACCAAGTAGACTTCTAAGGTTTTTGACTCTACTCTCTGTCTCCCAGATGTAACTTCTGGACCCACCCAAGGCCTGGGAGACCTCATCACCCTGATGGGAGGAACACACGTCTGGCTGGATTTGCTACCCACTGACTGTACAGCCCCAGGGCCTCGAGCAAACATATGGAGCAGTGAGGGAGTGGTTAGAGCACAACGTGGGTTAGACTCAGTTCTGTGCTGGTTTCAGATCTTACCCAGCACAGTCGTAGTGGTGGGTGGCAACTGGGGTACTTGATTACTCCGCCCTCAGCCTAAGGTGGCTCAGAACAGAGAAAAAGACTATACTTGTGAGAAAGTAATAAAAGAGAATAAGAAATTGTGCCTGGTAATCCAGAGAATTCTCTCAGATTTTGTCCAAGACCATCCAAGTGGTACCTTTATGAGTCTGCAAGAACCACAGCAGAAGCAGCTTAGATTACAACACCTAAGTCCTTTCAAATAACTGGAAACCTTCCAAAGAAGGTTTTTTGTAGCTATCTGCTACAAAAAAGGCCAGAGAGTGAAGACAACAATAATGACCTAACTCTTCAATGCCCAGACAGTGAGCAACATTTAATAGCATCTACACCATCCAGGAAAACATGATCTTAACAAATGAACTAAATAAGGCACTAGGGACCAATCCTGGAGAAACAGAGGTATGTGATCTTTCAGACAAAGAATTCAAAATAACTGTCCTGAGAAAACTCAACAATATTCAAGATAACACATAAAAGAAATTCAAGATTGTATTAGATTAATTCATGAAAGAGATTAAAATAATGCAAAAGAATCAAGCATAAATTCTGCAAAAAAGCAACTGGCATACTGAAGAATGTATTAGAGCTCTTTAACAGCAGAATGAATCCATCAAAAGAAAGAATCAGTGAGCTTGAGGACAGGCTATTTGAAATACACAGTCAGAGGAGACAAAAGAAAAAAAAAAAAAAACAATAAAAAACAATGAAGCATGCCTCCAGGATTTAGAAAATAGCCTCAAAGGGTAATTCTAATAGTTATTGGCCTTATAAAGGAGGCAGAGAAAGAGATAGAGGTAGAAAGTTTACTCAAATAAATAATAGCAAAGAACTTTCCAATCCTAGAGAAATACATCAATATCAAAGAAGAAAGTTATAGAACACCAAGCAGATTTAACCTAAAGAAGACTAACTCAAGGCTTTTTATAATCAAACCCAAAGGTCAAGGCAAAGTAAGGATCCTAAAATCAGCAAGAGAAAAGAAACAATAACATACAATTAAGCTGTAATATATCTAGCAGAAGAATTTTAAGTAGAAACCTTACAGGCCAAGAGAAAGTGGCATAACAAATTTGAAGTGCTGAAGAAAAAAACTAATTACCTTGGAATAGTATATCTGCTGAAAATATCCCTCAAACATGAAGGAGAAATACTTTCCCAGGTAAACAAAAGGTGAGGGATTTCATTAATACCAGAACCATCCTAAAAGAAATGCTAAAGATAGTATATCAAACAGAAAGAAAAGGACATTAATGAGCAATAAAAAATCACCTGAGGGTACAAAACTTAATGGTAATAGTGAGTACACAGAAAAACAGAATATTTTATCACTGTAACTGTGATGTGTAAACTACTCTTACACTAAATAGAAAGATTAAATGATGAACTAATCAAATATAATAACTACAAAAACATTTCAAAACACAGTCAGTAAATTTACTTATAAATAGGAACGACAAAAGGTAAAATAGCAGGGGGATGAAGTTAACGTGAGGCTTATTAGTTTTCCTTTTGCTTGTTTTTGTTTACACAAAAGGCATTAAGTTGTTATCAGGTTAAAATAATGGGTTATAAGTTAATATTTGCACACCTCATAGGAACTTCAAATCAAAAAACAGACAATGGATACACAATAAATAAAAAGCAAGAAACTAAATCGCATCACCAGATAAAATTGTTTTCACAAGAGGAAGACAGGAATGAGACTGAAAATAACAGGGTGGAGAAATATATTCCATGCCAATGGTAAACAAAAAAACAGCAGGAGTCATTATACTTATAACAGACATAACAGATTCGAAGACAAAAACTATATGAAGAGACAAAGTCACTATATAATGGCAAAAGTGTCAATTCAGCAGAGGAAATAAAAATTTAATTATATATGCATTCAATACCAGAGCATCCAGATATATAAAGGAGATATTATCAGAACTAAAGAGGGAGATAGGCCCCAATACAATAATATATGAAGACTTCAACAGCTAAGTTTCAACATCGGACATATTTCCAGACAGAAAAACAGAAAAAAATCAGCCTTAATCTGCACTGTATATCAAATGGATTTAGTAGATATTTAGAGAACATTTTATCCAAGAGTTACAGAATACACATTCATTTTCTTAGTCCAAAGACTATTCTCAAGAATAGACCATGTTAAGTCACAAAACAAATCTTAAAACATAGAAAAAAGTTAAAATAATATCAAGTATCTTCTCTGACCACAATGGAATAAAAGTTGAAATTAATAACAGGAAGAATTTTAGAAGCTATACAAACACATGAAAATTAAACAACATGTTCCTGAATGACTAGTGGGTAAATGAAGAAATTGAGAAGAAAATTGAAAAATTTTTTGAAACAAAGGATAATGAAAATACAACATATCATAACCTATGGGATCCAGCAAAAACAGTACTCAGAGAGAAACTTATAGCTATAAGTTCCTACATCAAAAAAGGGCAAAAACTTCAAATAATCTAACAATGTACCTTAAAGAAACAGAAAAGCAAGAACAAATCAAACCCAATATTAGTAGACAAAAAATATAAATATCAGACCACAAATAAATAAAACAGAAACAAGAAAACATGAAAGATCCAAAAACCAAAAAGTTACCTTTTTGACAGGAAAGAACAAAATTGACAAACCTTTAACCAGACTAAGAAAAAAAGAGATCGGAATAACTAAAATCAGAAATGAAAAATGAGACAATACAGCTGATATGCAGAAAATATAAGAATTATTAGTGACTACTGTGAGTATATGTGAATACATTGGAAAATCTAGAATAAATGGACAAATTCCTAGGTATAGACAACCTGCCATGACAGAACCATAAAGAAATGCAAAACGTGAACAGACCAATGACAAGTAACAAGATCAAAGCCATAAGTAAACATCTTACAGTAAAGAAAAACCTGGGACCTAATGGCTTCACTACCGAATTTTACCAAACATTTAAAGAAGAACTAATACCAATCCTACTGAAGCAATTCCAAAAAAATAGATGAGGAGGAAATACTTCCAAACTCATTCTACATGGCCAGTATTACCCTGACACTGAAACCAGACAAAGACACATCAAAGATAGAAATCTACAGGCCAATATATCTGATGAATATTGATGCCAAAATCCTAAACCAAATACTAGCAAACCAAATTCAACAATACTTTAGTAACTTTATTCATCAAGACAAAGAGGAATTTATCCCTGAGATGCAAGGATGGTTTAATGTATGCAAATAGATCCATGCAATATATCATATCAATTGATGCTGAAAAAGTATCCAATAAAATTTAACATCCATTTATGATATAAATCCCCAAAACCTGGGTATAGAAGGAACATATGCAACATAATCAAAACCCTATATGACAGACTCACAGCTAGTATCATAGTGATTGGAATAAAAAACTAGAAGTCTTTTCTCTAAGGTCTGGAAGATGACAAGAATGCCCATTGTCACCACTGTTTTTCAACATAGTACTGGAAGTGCTAGCTAGAGCATTCAGACAAAAGAATGATATAAAAGTGTATTAGTCTGTTTTCACATTGCTATAAAGATCTACCTGAGACTGGGTAATTTATAAAGAAAAGCAGTTTAATTGCCTCACAGTTCCACAGGCTGGACAAGAAGCATGGCAGAGGAGGCCTCTGGAAATTTACAATCATGGCTGAAGATGAAGGGAAAGCTGGTACATCCTACATGGCTGAAGCAGGAGGTAGACAGAGTGAGGGGATGTTGCTACACACATTTAAACAACCAGATCTCATGAGAATTCACTGCAGATGATATGATATTATATTTGGAAAAACCTAAAACTCCACAAGGAAACTCTTAAAACTTACAAACAAATCGAGTTAAGTTGTGGGATACTAACTCAACATACATAAATCACCAGTATTTCTATACACCAACAGTGAACAATGTGAAAAAGAAGTAAAAGGAGTAATCCAATTTATAATAGCCATACAGGCTTTCCGGACCTGGCCAAGCAGGAGGCGCCATCATGGGAGTTGACATCCGCCACAACAAGGATGGAAAGGTTCGGCGCAAGGAGTCCAAGAGCCAGGATATCTACCTGAGGCTGTTGGTCAAGTTGTACAGGTTTCTGGCCAGAAGAACCAATTCCACATTCAACTAGGTTGTGCTGAAGAGGTTGTTTATGAGTCGCACCAACCGGCCGCCTCTGTCCCTTTCCCGGATGATCCGGAACATGAAGCTTCCTGGCCGGGAAAACAAAATGGCCATGGTTGTGGGGACCATAACGGATGACGTGCGGGTTCAGGAGGTGCTCAAACTGAAGGTATGTGCACTGCGCATAACCAGCCGGCCCGCAGCCGCATCCTCAGGGCAGGGGGCAAGATCCTCACTTTCGACCAGCTGACCCTGGACTCCCCCAAGGGCTGCGGCACTGTCCTGCTCTCCGGTCCTGGCAAGGGCCGAGAGGTGTACCGGCATTTCGGCAAGGCCCCAGGAACCGTGCACAGCCACACCAAACCCTAAGTCCGCTCCAAGGGCCGGAAGTTCGAGCGTGCCAGAGGCCGACAGGCCAGCCAAGGCTACAAGAACTAACCTTGGATCCTACCCTCTTATTAAAAAGATTTTGAATGCTGGAAAAAAAAAAAAAAATAGCCATACAGAAAATTAAATACCTAGAAATTAACCAAAGATATGAAATATCTCTCTGATGGAAACAAAGAAAATTAAAGAGGACACAAAAAAGTGGAAAAAATTCTATGCTAATGGATTGGAAGAATCAATAATGTTAAAAAGGTCCATATTACCCAAAGGAATCTACACATTCAATGCGTGAAATCTCCATCAAAATGCCATTACCATTCTTCAAAGAAATAGAAAAAACAATTCTAAAATGAATGTGAAACCACAGAAGACTCAGAATAGTCAAAGCTATCCAAGGCAAAAAGAACAAAACTGGAGGAATCACATTACCTGACTTCAAATTATATTACAGAGACATAGTAACCAAAACAGTCTGGTACTGCCCTAAAAATAGACATGTAGATATATGGTACAGAATAGAGAACCTAGAAACAAATTCACACACGTACAGTGAAGTCATTTATTACAAAGATGCCAAGAACATATACTGGGAAAAAGACAGTCTCTTCAGTAAATGGAGGTGCTGGGAGAACTGAGTATTTATATGCAAAACAATGAAACTCGACCCCTATCTCTTACCATGTACAAAAATTAAATAAAAATGGATTAAAAAGTAGCTGGGCCTGGTGGTATGTGCCTGTAGTCTCAGTTACTCAGAAGACTGAGGTGGGAGAATCACTAGAATCCGGGAGGTGGAGGCTGCAGTGAGCTGAGACCACCCCCATTGCACTCCAGCCTGGGCAACAGTATGAGATCCTGTCTCAAATTAAAAAAAAAAAAAAAAAAAGACTAAATACTTAAATCTAATACCACATACTGAAACTACTGCAAGAAAACTTTGGGGAAAATCACCAGGATATTGGCCTGGGTAAACATGTCTTGGGCAACACCCCACAAGCACAGGCAATCAAGCAAACGTAGACAAATGTAATCTCATCAAGTTGAACAACTAATCTCATCAAGCTTCTGCACAACTAAGGGTGCAATCAACAAAGTGAAGAGACAATCCACAGAATGGGCGAAAACATTTGCGAGCTACACCTCTGATAAGAAATTAATACACAGAATATATAACAAGCTCAAACAACTCTATAGGAAAATAAATCTAATAATTCAATCAAAAATGGACAAAACATTTGAATAGACCTTTCTCAAAACAAGACACACAAATGGAAAACAGGTATGTAAAAATGCTTAACATCACTAATCCATTGGAGAAATGAAAATCAAAACTACAATGAGATATTATCTCACCCTAATTGAAGTGGCTTATATCCAAAAGACAGGCAATAACAAATACTGGTGAGGAAGCAGAGAAGAGGCAACACTTGTACACTGTTGGTGGGAATGTAAGTTAGTTCAACCTCTATGGAGAACAGTTTGGAGGTTCCTCAAGAATCTAAAAATTGAGCTACCATATGATCCAGCAGTCTTACTGATGGATATATAGCCAAAAGAAAGGAAACTAGTATATCAAAGAGATATCTGTACTCCAATGTTTGTTGCAGCACTGTTTACAATAGCTAAGATTTTGAAGCAACCTAAGGATCCATTAATAGGTGAATGGATTATGAAAATACGGTACACATACATCATGATGTTCTATTCAGTCATAAAACTGAATGAGATACAGTCATTTGCAACAACACGGATGTAAGTGGAGATCATTATGTTAAGTGAAATAAGCCAGGAACAGAGAGACACATATCACATGTTCTCGCTTATTTGTGGGATTTAAAAATCAAAACAATTGAACTCCTGGTAATAGAGAGTAAAAGAATGATTACCAGAAGCTTTTATTGTTAGCGGGGTTTTGTCGGGGAGGTGGGGATAGTTACTGGCTATAAAAACATAGAAAAATGAATAGGACATACTATTTGATAGCACAATAGGGTGACTATAGTAAATAATAACTTGATCGTGTATTTTAAAGTAACTTAAATAATGTAATTGGACTATTCGTAACTCAAAGAATAAATGCTTGAGTTGATGAATAGACACTCCATTCTTTATGATGTGTTCATGTATTCATAAATAAACATATGCACCTGCTATATACCCACAAACATTTTAAGATAATAAAAATATTTAAAAAGTAAAAAATAGAAAAATATAAGAATTGTTTACTGTTTTTTTTCCATGAAAATCTCATGTATGCCTTGTTGATATAATCAACTGTATGCAAAGCCTATGAGCCACTTCTTTTATTCTCTTATCCCCTACAGTTTTCATTGTTCTTTCCTCTTCTCAAGCACAACAGGCACACTTCTACCCCAGGATGTTTGTAATTGTGATCTCCTTTTCCTAGAATCCCTTTGTTTCAGACATCTGCATAGGTCATGATTTTACTTCTTGCAGGTTTGTGTTCAAAAGTCACTGTATGAGTGTGGCCTTCACTGACCACCCAGTTCAAAATTTTTTTTTTTTTTTTTTTTTTTTTTTTTTTTAGACAGAGTCTTGCTCTGTCGCCCAGGCTGGAGTGCAGTGGCCAGATCTCAGCTCACTGCAAGCTCCGCCTCCCGGGTTTAGGCCATTCTCCTGCCTCAGCCTCCCGAGTAGCTGGGACTACAGGCGCCCGCCACCTCTCCCGGCTAGTTTTTTGTATTTTCTGGTAGAGACAGGGTTTCACTGTGTTAGCCAGGATGGTCTCGATCTCCTGATCTCGTGATCCGCCCGTCTCGGCCTCCCAAAGTGCTGGGATTACAGGCTTGAGCCACCACACTCGGCTCAAAATATTTTTATTCCAGAATTTTCTATCTCCCTGTCTTGCATTTTATTTTTATGGTTCTCATCAGTCATCATTGTCTATTCAAAATACATGTTTCGCCCCATAATTATTAAGTTTGTATAATAGATACAAATATATCTAGGAGTGGTCTGCATTGATTTGGGGATGAAACCATTGCTAACAGTAAGTAGAGACAGAGAATGAAATAAATACAGTCCACAATTCAAATGGCTTCCAAATCACTACTACCCAAAAGAATGAATGCTACATTTTTTTCACTCTCATTTAACTAAACTAGCAGATACTTAGAGAACAGAGAGTCCAAAATACAAATTTCTACTATTGCAAGTTAGATTGTGTTTTATGGCTGAACCAAGTTCATAAGCAATTATTAATGTCTGCCCAGGACATGTCCATGACTAAGCTTATTGTCCTCAGTCAGCTAGTAAGGAATAGGTTAATATTAGTTGAGGATGTTACTACATTTTTATACAAATATATGTTCATTTAGTGGTTGCTTGAAAAATTTAAGGTAAAGTTTATTTATATATACATTTTTATTTATATACATTTATATAAAATGTATATATATTTATTTATCTATATATTCACTGGTATAATATCTATTTGCAATATTAATCACTGAGATGTGAAAGAATTTCCTTATCATAACCGGCAGCCCAAGAAAAAATGATCTAATGCAGAAAAATCTCTACCAGATTTAGAAAGTGTGAATTCTTTCAGTATCTTCTGATCAATATTAAAGTCAAAAAAGATTCTTCTGAGAAGATTCATCTTTGCTCATATTAAGCAGTATTTATTATACAAACAGAGATCAGGAAAAATGTTCAGGTCTTGAATCTTGCCAAATGAAGACAGAAGCACAATTGCAATGGAGGACAATAAATAACAATGATAACACTGACCACCTCTTGCTGAATGCCTGCTGTGTGGCAAGTACGGTGTTAGAAACTAAGAAACAATCTCTCATGCAATCTTCAAACAACTCTGGAAAGTAGGTCCATTTTTCACCATATTATTTAGTAACTTGAAACTCAGAAAGATGAAGTGGTATATCTAAAATCACAGGCATGTGACAGTAAAAAGAGTAGCTGGGAGTATTAATTCATCCTCACACTATGAATAAAGACACCCAAGACTGGGTAATTTATAAAGGAGAGAGGTTTAATTGACTCACAGTTCAGCACGGCTGGGGAGGCCTCAGGAAACTTAAAATCATGGTGGAAGGGGAAGCAAACACATCCTTCATCACATGATGACAGGAAGGAGAAGTGCCAAGAAAAAAGGGAAAAGCCTCTTACAAAACCATCAGATCTCATGAGAATTCACTCACTATCATGAGAACAGCAGCATGGGGGTAACCACACCCATGATTCACTTACCTCCTACTGGGTCCTTCCCATGACATGTGGGGATTAGTGGAAATACAATTCAAGATGAGATTTGGGTTGGGACACAGTCAAACCATATCACTGGGATTCCAACCCAGAGGTCTGGATTCAAAAACTAAACGCTTTACTCTACATTATCTTCTAGGACACACTAAGGGGTCAGGAAACTGAGACCATTTGGAACTATAAAATAGAAACGACAGCATCCTAGTTGCATAACCACATTCTTTCCTGTAGGCCTTACTATCTAATAAGTCCATTGAGAGGTATGTGGAGAAGGTAGCTAGAAAAGTTGAATAATTTTTTGTCTATAGATTCCTAGAGTTTATAAAGCATTATTTAACACGTTAGCTTGTTGGCTTCTTATTATAATGGCAGGTGTCAATTCCATTTTCCAATTAAGTGAAGTGAGGCTCAGCGAGATTAAGGTATTTGTCTGGAGCCATTTAGAAGCAAGAACTCAAACCCAAACCCTCTGTTTCTAAAAGACTTTTATTATTATTATTATTTTTCCTGTCTAGTGCTCAGTTGTTCAGCTTCCTCAAAAATACATAAGATGCTATCTATTTAGAAATATACTTTAAACCTTTAAATTTTTAAGATGGTTAAATAGTTTTAAATGCCTATTTTGTGTACATAAAATTAATTTCTATGCCTTTCAAATAAAACCATGTATGTATATAAATGTATGTTTACATATATGTATGTATATTAGTGTTTGTCAGATTCTTGAATCAAAGGGAATGTTTAGAGTTTTCTGTTTTAACACTGTTAAGTTTTAGCAGTGATAGTAGGAGAATGAAATAGAATGAGAATAAAATGTAGCCATCTGCTTTGCAAATTTGAAACACATCTCCTTATTTTTAAAATGCAGTTATAAAACGCATTAATTTAAATCTGCAATATGTGGCATGCATTAGGAATAAAACATGTTTGATCATTAAAATGGTATATTTTATTATTCCATTTTGATTTCTATTTTATTATTTATTGCCTGTAGTTAGCAAAATGTCATTATGTTATCTCTAGGCAATTGTTCTTGCTTTAAAGAGAAGGTGAGGTTGCTTTTTGATACAGTTATATATCTTTAACATAGCTGCCTTATATTCACTCAATCTTGACATCTGGCTCACAGTACATATAATGTAGTGTAATATCATTAGGAGGTCTATAAATAAATGGTTGCTAAGGTTATGAAAATTTAAAAAAAAGATAGACAAGAGACCATAGTAGTGGCAGATTTCAGTGACACACTACATTTATTGTATATTTTCCTATATTTCATGTTATAGAAAAATGTGTTATAATTTGTTTAATTCTGTTGTTCATGTCAATAGGCATAAGAAACAATATGTTTAATTACAGTCAATGTCTCATTTTATGTTTCATTATTTTTCTGCCTAATTTATCATTTTGTCTTGCTCATTACTGCTTTCTGTTCACTTTAGATAACACATGTGGAAACTCTGAGTTCTGCAGTGTCCTCTGAAAAATATTAGTATAAAAAAATTCCTCTGAGCAGGTCTACCTTAGGTTATACTGAATAGTATTTATTATGTAGAACCATTCTGTTCAATTGATAGTTAACAGCAAACTATTTTCTGATCGTGTTCTATTAGGACTAATTTAAAACAAAAGCATAACTCTGATCTTAGGATAATTCAATGTTCTCCTGCTATTTCCATGGATTTATGGCCATTTTCTCTAGTGAAATTTTCTGTATTGAAAAAAGCATCATTTTTTTTTCTAGTGGGTATATATGCCACAAGGTGAGAGATTGGCATTTTCAAACAATATTGAAATAAAATGTATAAACAATGATAAAAGAAATATAAATATAGAATCATGCACAAATACATCATTTAAGGAAAAGGGTATTCGTTCTCAATGATCTTGATAGTTTTATAGAAGTATAATCAAATGTGTATTCTGGTTCCGCTTTTAGTTAGTTGGGTGACTGTGGGTGAGTCACTTCACTGTTTCTAGACCTTTTTTTGGTTATCTGAAACATAAGGAATTTGGCCTTCATATAAACTAATGCTCTTACCATTTGTGCATTTTATTTGGTCACTTAATCTCAATTTCTATAGATGGATTAGAGCAGAAAAACAAAGAAGACACAGCTTTCCATGTAGAACAGGTTCAAAAAATATTTGTTGGCCGGGCGCGGTGGCTCACGCCTGTAATCCCTGCACTTTGGGAGGCCGAGGCAGGCAGATCATGAGGTCAGGAGATCGAGACCATCCTGGCTAACACGGTGAAACCCCGTCTCTACTAAAAATGCAAAAATTAGCCAGGTGTGGTGGCGGGTGCCTGTAGTCCCAGCTACTTGGGAGGCTGAGGCAGGAGAATGGCATGAACCCGGGAGGCGGTGCTTGCAGTGAGCTGAGATTTCACCACTGCACTCCAGCCTGGGCAACAGAGCGAGACACTGTCTCAAAAAAATAAATAAATAAATAAAAATTGTTGAATGAAATAAAAATCTGTGTTGAAAGTGGAGTGGTCAGCCCAAGTACCCTGCTCAGAATAGATTTACCATTGGATGCCTCTGGGTACAGCACACATATTAGTGTTTACATAAGTTACTGGTTACCAAGTGCTCACAACTTCTCGTGACTTATCATATGACATGGCTTGACCTAACCATAGTTAGGCCTGTCTTCTCCCCTTACGCCACCTCACATGTAAGCAAGCTCCAAGGTGGATAATGTCTTACGAGAGAGAGATTTCTTGTCGAAGCACTCCGATTTTGCCAAACTGCCCACCCCCAGCACTGGCTCCCTGTTATAAAGTTTTTATGAGCCCTATTACCACTCCCTACAAAAGAAATGCCTTTCTCTGTTTAATTTTGAGATACTTGCAGATCCTGACATTGGAGTTTCCTCTCAATTGCAATAGTCATTTGTAATATAGTCTCTATTTACATCCAGTTTTGATGTGATGCGATACTAGGCAAGTAAGCTGATCTTTACAGCTATATCATCTTGCCTCTGTGATAATTTAGATTTGTTTATTGTGGCCTTTATCTCTTGACCTCGCTGAAAGTCTGTTTTGAATATTTTGTCTTCCTCATGGACAAATATGTAAACTGAGTCTATACCATAAGGTCTTTTCAGTATCTCTAAAATGTGAACATTTCTGAAGCATTCTTCTCACGTGATTCTTTAACATTTTTTTTTCAGAAACTGTTTGCTCATTCTTTTCTCATTTGGTTTCTGTAATTTGAATATATGTATCTAGGACTTTCTTTTAAATTTTTCTTTTTTTAACCATTCCACTTTCTCCTCCAGTCACTTCCATGGCTTAAGTATACTTGTAAATATATATTTCCCATCCCAAAACAATATATGTATTTCTATTTTCCCATCTGTCAGGATTTTATATGTACACATATTGGAAAGTTGTTGGGCCTCTTTGTGGCCCAGTTGCAGGCTATGGGACAATGAGAAGCCACAGAAGAATTAGTTGATCCTGTGAGAAAACAATGTGCCTAAGATAGGATTAGTTGAGACCTCTAATTGAGAATCACCCTCTCCTTAGTGTTCCCAGAAATTTATTGAACTGAGTGCTGTGATTGTTGGTGGCTAATCAACAAAGGAAGGCTCTTCATAGCCCAAATCCCATTATAAAACATAGTTATTATCATTTGGTTTATCTGCTTTCATTTTCATTTTATCTGAGCTTGCATATCCTTACTGTCACAATTTACCTTGTCAGTCACTAACCAGTGTGTTCCTCCAACAAATATGTGGCCACTAGGTAAACCTTTTCTAATTTAATTCTATTTAATGTAATGATGATGTTTTAAATAAAAGAAAGAAATATTTTAAAGAAACTATAAAAGCATATGTGAGAGAAATATAACAGAAAATCAATATAATACTAAATAATATAGGAGAGACTGTGAGTAAATATAGAAGGATTGTGAGTGAAAAGAGTGATAGAATGTGAGTTAATAAAGAAACATAATGCAAGGAATGAGAAAATCAAAAATAAGAATGAAGCATAATCTTCAATACTATAAGAAAGTAAAAATGAGTAAAAGCAATGAGCCTGAGGAAATAAATACATAAATATGAGAAATAGAAAAAGTTAATACGTAAAAATAAAATAATATGAAATAAAGTTTAATGTGGAAGGGGTGAGACACTAAAATAGAATTTGATAATGAAAAACAATGAAAGAATAAGAGAAATGTAGAGAATATGCTGACAATGTGAGATTAAAAATGAAAATAACACAAAGTATCAGAACATTTATACCGAAAAAGTAAGAAAATAAGTAGAGTATGAAATAAACTAAGGGGCCATGGTAAAAAGAAAATAAGAGTGTGAGATAATATCAGAATGGGGACAAGGATGAGAAAATAGCATGGGTGAGAAATGAGACAAAAATAAAAGAATGAGAAACATGAGGAAGTAAGAGATTAAAGAAGAGAATGAGAACACAGACAAATGAGAACACTTTCTTGAGTTCTCTCATATTTGAAGTGAGAAGGGGAGGACTAATTCAGGTGGCTTTGGAAACAAATTCAGGGGCACCAACCAAGAGGGGGCGGGACAGGTGCGGTGAGGGTCAAGAGCTGAGCTGCTGCTGGGCCAGTTCCCAGGCATCCTGGAACCAGGTAGAACAGGCATCTGGGCAGGCTGCTATAGAGGCTCCAGAATACCAGGAAGGAAGAGAGTGGGCAGAGTGAGGCAGAGCAGAGAAAACTTTGCCACTGCTCTGGAGTCTGGAATTTTAGCTTAGCAAAGGTGAGTGAGAGTGGGGGGTGGGGCCATGAGGTGGTATAATGATTTATTTTCTTGACTGTAAGGTTTACATTTGCTATAATTTGCTAACCTCTAGAGTCTGGCAATTTGAGCAGTAGAGATCTACTACAATTTATTTACCTTTACCATGCAGTTAAAATGTTTGTTATATTTTAGCTAACTGATCAGCAAAAAGGCTCTCTACTTTGTAAACTCCTATCTAGCCTCATCACTTCCTATAATGAACTGAGAAGCACTGTTGTAACATAGACAGGGTTGTTTTAGACACTCTGGGACTCCTGTCACCACGCAGAACACTTACCTTCAGTGCAAACAGGGTTGATAAACTCAAGATTTATTAAGGGTATCCAAATTGGAAAGGAAAAAGTCAGACTATATTTAGAGAAACCTGAAGACTGTACCAAAAAAAAAAAAAACAAAAAACCTGGTAGAACTAATAAACAAAGGCAGTAAAATTGCAAAATACAAAGTCAACATACAAAAATCCATAAAAAGCAAACAATCTGAAAAAGAAATCAGGAATGCAATTTCATTTAAAACAGCTACAAAAATATTTAGAAATTAAATTAAAGAGATAAAATATATCTGTAATGGGAACCATAAAACACTGATGAAAATAACTGAAGAGGACACATACACAAAAATATATCTCATGCTCATAGATTTGAAGAAGTAATATTGTGAAAATGTCCACAGAACCCACAGTGATCTACAGATTCAATGAAATCCCTATCAAAATACCAATATCTTTATTCTAAGATATAGAAAACAGCATTCCTAAAATGCATATGGAATCATGAAAAATCCAAAATAACCAAAGTAGTCTTGACCAAAAAGATTAAAGCTGCAGGCATCATACCACCAGATTTTAAAATGTAACAAAAAGCTACAGTAACCAAACAGCATGGTACTGGTATAAAAACAGATATATAAACTAATGGGAAAGAATGGAGAACCCAGAAACAAATTCATGTTTTCACAGCCAACTGATTTTTGACAAAGGCACCAAAAACACTCTTTGGGAAAAAAAAGTTTAGTAAATGTTGCTAGAAAACTGGATATCTATATGCAGAAGAATGAAACTAGACC
The DNA here is from genome assembly GCF_000951045.1 of Mandrillus leucophaeus. Taxonomy (NCBI): domain Eukaryota; kingdom Metazoa; phylum Chordata; class Mammalia; order Primates; family Cercopithecidae; genus Mandrillus; species Mandrillus leucophaeus. Next base: position 33,298 of record NW_012109530.1, on the reverse strand, counting down.
CTTTTTTTTTTTTGACCTTATGCAAGAATCAATTCAAAATGGATTAAACACTTGAAATTATGGAACTACCAGGCTTGAAGCTTGAACTACTACAAGACTTGAAACTATGGAACTAGCAGAAAAAAACATTTGGGAAATGCTTCGGGACATTGATCAGGGCAAAGAGTTTTTGGGTAAAACCTCAAAAGAACAGGCAACAAAAGTAAAAACAGACAAATGGGTTTATATCAAGATAAAATGCTTATGGGCAGCAAAAGAACTATCAACAGAGTGAACAGACAGCCTACAGAATGAGAAAAAGTATTTGCAAACTGTAGATCTAATGAGGATTAACATTCAGAATATACAAGACACTCAACTCAACCACAAAAAAATACAAAACCCATTGAAAAAATGTCCAAATGATCTGAATAAACATATCTCCAAAGAAGACACACAAAAGACCAACAAGTATAATAAAAACAATGCTCAACATCACTAATCATCAGAAAAATGCAAACTAAAACCACCCTAGTTAAATGGTTATCTCACCCTAGTTAAAATGGTTATTTTCAAGAACATGAAAAATAGCAGAGGCTGGTGAGGATGTGGAGAAAGGAGACCGTTTATACACTGCTGGTGGGAATGCAAAATTAGTACAGTCACTGTGTAAAATAGTACACAATTCTTCAAGAAAACTAAAAATAGAACTATTACATGATCCAACAATTCCACTGTTGGGTACATATTTAAAAAAATCAGTGTCTCTAAAAGTTATCCACACACTCATGTTTATTGCAGCACTATCCATGATAAATATTCATATTTATATAGAAATACATTTTATATATTTATATTATATATTTACATAGAATATGTTCTTAATATAGCCTTTTTAGCCTTTTTAGTTATTGAGTCTTTAAAGTGTGTGTTAATAGGATCATGCTATATATATTTATATATATACACATATATATCAAATATATAGGTACCTATGTATATATATATTTATATATTTATATTATATACAA
>NW_012109530.1:0-32238 GCF_000951045.1 Mandrillus leucophaeus | reverse complement strand
ATATATATATATATATATATTTAGTTTATTCTTGAAAATGGTCCATGGACTAAGAAAATAAATGTGTATTCTGCAACTCTCGGATAAAATGTTCTCTAAGTAACTATTAGACCTATTTGATATACAGTGCAGATTAAGTCTGATTTTTGTTGTTTTTTTGTCTGGAAGATATGCCTGATGTTCAAACTTGGCTGTTGAAGTCTTCATATATTATTGTATTGGGGCCTATCTCTCTCTTTAGCTCTAATAATATTTTCTTTATGTATGTTGGTTCTCTTGTCTTTGATGCTGATATGGTTTGGCTGTGTCTCCATCCAAAGCTCATCTTGAATTGTAGCTCCCATAATTCCCATGTGTTTTGAGAGAAACCCAGAGATAATTGAATCATGGCAGTGGTTTTCCCCATACTGTGTTCGTGGTGGTAAATACGTCTCATGAGATCTGATGATTTTATAAAGGAAACACTTTAGGCTTCATTCTCATTCTCTCTTGTCTGGCACCATGTAAGATGTGCCATTCACTTTCCACCATGACATTGAGGCCTCCCCAGTTACGTGGAACTGTAATTCCATTAAACTTCTTTTTCTTTATAAATTACCCAGTCATGGGTATGTCTATATCACCTTCAGTTGACTATCTATTGGTGGTCCCCTATTCTGCTGTGGCTGAGCTAGTATCCAAGAGTCAAATCAAAGTTCTCACCACTCTTCCCTGTCCTCTCCTCAAGTGTAAGGCAAGGGGTCTCTTGGAGCTATGAGCTCTGTAGCCTGGGTTTAGGAAATGGGTTATGCCAGTACTCCCTTGTCTTACCCAGCGGGAGTCTCAGTATGTTGCCTAGCCCCCAGTCAACTGTCTCCGGGCCTGGTTCAGCCCTACAACTCACAAACTTGTTGCAGTCCTTGTGGCCTAAACCACCTTTCAATTTATCTTAGACACCGAGAGCCCTTTGGCTCTAAGTGGTGAGGTTTGCAGGTACTCGCGTTTGGAGCACTATAATCAGTGACACCCTTCCAGGTAAGGCAGTTTTAAATGCTCCCTACCTTGATATTTAGATTCAATGCAATACCAATCAAAATTTCTACAGGCATGTACAAGAACTGATAAGTCCATTCAAATTTTACATAGAAAATGGTGCCAGGAAAACTGGATATTCATATGCAGAAGAATGAAACTAAATATCTATCTATCACCATGTACAAAAATTTGTTTAAAGTGTATTGAAGACATAAACATAAGACCTCAAACTATGAAACTACTACAAGAAAACTTCAGGGAAAAGGTCTGGGACATTGATCTAGGCAAAAATTATCTTGAGTAATAGCATACAATCACAGCCAACCAAAGCAAAAATGGACAAAACATATCACATGAAGTTGAAAAGCTTCTGAACAGCAAAGGAAACACTCGACAAAGTAAATTGACAACACATGGAAAGGGGGAAAATATTTGCAGACTGCCTATCTGACAAGAAATTAATAACCAGAATATATAAAAAACTCAAATATGTTTATAGGCAAAAATCTCATAATCCAATTAAAAAATGGGTAAAATATTTGAATAGACATTTTTAAAAAAAAAGACATTCAAATGGCAGACATGTGAAAAGATGCTTAACATCACTAATCATTAGATAAATGTAAATTAAAACTACAATGTGATGTCATCTTACCACAATGAAAATGGATTTATCCAAAACACAGACAATAACAAATGTTGGCAATGATGTGGTGAAAAGGGAACCATCGTACACTATTGGAAGTGGAAATTAGTACAACCATTATGGGGAACAGTTTGGTGGTTCCTCAAGAAAAGAAAAATTGAGCTAACATATGGTCCAGAAATCCCACTGATGGGTATATACCCACAAGAATCGAAATCAGTATAGCAAAGAGATGTTGACACTTTCATGTTTGTTGTAGCACTGCTCACAACAGCCAAGATCTGGGAGCAACCTAGTGTCCATCAATAGATGATTGGATAAAGAACATGTGGTACATATACACCATGGAGTACCATGCAGCCATAAAAAAGAATTAGATCCAGTCATTTGCAACAACATGAATGGAACTGGAGGTCATTATGTTAAGTGAAATAAGTCAGGCACAGAAAGATAGTCTTCCCATGTTCTAACTTATTTGTTGTAGCTAAAAATTAAAACAGCTAGACCTATGGACATACGGAGTAGAATGATGGTTACCAGAGGGTGGGAAGCATAGTAGGATCATGTGGGTGAACATAGAGATTGTCAATGGGTATAAAATAAAAATAGAATGGATGAATAAGATCTAGTGTTTGCTAGTAGAACAGTGTGACTATAATCAATAACAATTTAATTGTACATTTTACATTAACTAAAAAAATATAATTGGATTGTTTGTAACACAAAGGATAAATGCTTGAAGAAATGAATACTCCATTTTACATGATGTGATTATGATGCATTGCATGCCTCTATCAGGGTGTCTCATGTACTCCATTAATACATATACCTGCTAGATACCCACAAAAATTAAAAATAAAAAAATGTACATAGGGACACATTGACTCCAAGATAGTAAAGTTGCCAGGATACTCCCTTAGAAGAAAAAGCTGGGTAGATCTAATCTTCAAAATATGAAGAGTTCTCATAAAGCTTCAGTAATTAAAAATGTGTGGTATAATAATTGTTCTTGCTCCACTGTAACTTTTGTGACCTTTTTCTCCCCTTTGCTCACTCCACTCCCAGTTATTCTGGCCTTCTTGCATTCTCATTCCTAATGAACTTTCTTGCTTGCTGTTCCATCTGCCTGGAATGTTGCTTCTTCAGAAATCTGTATGGCTCACCCTCAAATCTCCTTCAGGTCTCCACTAAGAGAAGTATTTCCTTTTCAATCTTATTTCAATATCAACCCTGAATCAACTTTGAACTCCCTATCCTCCTTCTCTGCTTAATGTTTTTCATAGCATTTGTCACCATTTGATATTTTACATATTTAAATTATAGATTGCCCCTGACTTATGCTGGTTTCACTTAGAATTTTTTGTCTTCACAATGGTGCAAAATTGTCAAGCATTCAGTAGGAAGTATACTTCAAGTACCCACACAATCACTTTCTTTTCCATTTTAGTACAGTATTCAATAAACTACATGAAATATTCAACATTCTATTACAAAATAGGCTGTGTGTTGAATGATTTTGACAAGTATAGGCTAATTTAAGGGTTCTGAAAAGGTTGAAGGCAGGCCACGCTAAATTATACCATTTCATATATGTATTAAATGTATTTTCACTTACAACATTTTCAATTTATGATGTGTTTGTAAGGATGCAACCTCGCTGTGAGTTTAGGAATATCTGTATAACTTTACTGATGCTTTTCCCCACTAGAATATAAACTACAGAAGGACAGGTATTTTTGTCTCTTTTGTTCATTGGTGGGTTCTAATCGTCTAAAAAGTGTCTGGCACATAGGGGTTACTGAGTATTTGCTGAAGGAGTGAGTGAGTGACTGGACGATATTGGAGCAGAGATTAAGTGAAATGAAAATGACAAAATCCAAACACAAACCCCAAAATATATAAAATTTTGATAGATTACAAAGGTAACAATGAAGATCATTAGGGGAAAAATCAAAACTAAATATGATCAATTTTGCCACAACAACTGATTATCCATATGAAATAAATATAAATGGCTCCAAACCACACAGAAAAACCCACTTAAGATATATGAAATACCTAAGTATGAAATGCAAAACTTTAAATATCACTGAATAAAATATAAAATTCTTTTTATAACTTAGGTAGAAAAATTGTTCTAATGCCAGACCACTAAAAAGAAACAGTGTTTTTAAAGGAAAAATTCACTATATTAAATTGCATTAAAATTAAGAATTGATATTGACTCAAAAAAGAACTATGAGACAACTAAAAAATCTAATCACAAACTGAAGTAATATATTTGTCACAAAATAAACAAAGAGTTAGTTTCAATAATATATTTAAATAACCTGAGAATTAATTTAAAAACATATCCCAGTTGAAAATAAATGAAAGTATGATAACTATTTATGCTTAACATAATTAGAAATTATGGACATGCAAATCTAAAACCACAGCAAGACACCATTTTACGTTCTCTAGATTAACAAAAGCCAAGAAGCCTGACAGTTCTGAGTCCTGGGGAAGACTGGTAATCACTTCTCATACACTGCTGGTGCAAGAAGAAATTGCTATAATCACATTGAAAGCCAACCTGGTCTTATCTTTTAAATTAAATAGGCTCATACTCAACAATCTGGTAATTCTACTGATAAGATATATTGTACAGAAAGCATTACACCTATGAAATAAGATATGTATTCATAAAAACATTGTACATTATATCCTATTCCCCCAACGACAATAACAAAAAGTAAACGTTAAAAGCTACACAAATATCCACTGCCAGAATACACAAATAATAGCACCTTTTCTGAATGAAATAATATAGAACAGTGAAAATGAATGAACTGCGGATCACACATCAACAGGGATGAATGATGTTGAATAAAAAAACAATGTTATAAGAGTACACACAGATTGATACCACTTGACTTAAAACTTAAAAAAAGGAAAATTAGCACTATATTATTTACAGATTCATATAAAACATCGTTAGTATTGAACTATTCAAAGGAATAAAAAATTTTCCGAATAGTAGTTGCCTCTGGTAGGGCATTACTGTGGGCTAGAACTGTGTCAGAGACAGATACATCAAACACTATTGGTAATTTCTTATTCTGAGATTGGGTAGTGAATTAATGGGTGTTAGTTTTATTATCATGTTTCATAATTTAAGCATAACAAATTCTTCTGTGTGTTTTGAATATTTTGAAGTGATACCGTTGTTTGATAAAAATGTCTCAAAAACAAGGATTTCTGTTCAGCAAAATATATACACAAAGTTATCATATATTGACAGATTGGGAGAAAATATCTTCAATGCCAAACTCTTATAAGGGACTCAAATATAGACTACACAAGATACTCCTCAAGTTAACAGTAAAAACAAAATGAGGAAAACTAATACAAAAATAGGGAAAATACAAATAATGAAGTAACAGAAATGAAAAACTAAATACATTATATGAGTAATTAAAGAAAAGCAAATGAAAATGAGCTAACACTTCTGTACTATTGTCAAAATTTTAAAGTCTGATAATACCGAATATTGATGGGTACCATATACCCATGTGTACATGGAAGTACAGCAATTTGGATAGCAGTCTGGGAGTACTTAGTGAAATTAAGTACACACATACTTTATGACCTGGCAATTTCCACTCCTGGAATACTACTTCAAAGAAACGCAGAAGCAGAACCATAGGAGGATATGTATAAGGTTATTCATCACAGAGTTGTTTGTGATACTAGAATTTGGAGGAAACCCAACTGTTCATTACCTAGGAAGTAGATAAACAAAATATGGATACGTACTATGGAATACTCTACAGCAGTAGAATCAATAAAATAGATGTCCCGTGGCCACTTGGGTAGATCTTTGAAACATTACACTAAGTGAAAACTATGGTATCTGTAGCAAAATACCATTTATATAAATTTTTAAAGTACAAAAATAATGTATTCTTGTGAAAAACACAAGATTTAAAAAAAAAAACAATGAATTATCTCATGTTCTTTCTCTTACTCAACAATCCTTATTCTTGTGAATTTTGATTTCAGAACAGAATTGTTTGCTTTAAACCAAATGATAACTTACCTATGAAATCTACCTCTTCACAAGAAACGGACTAGTCAATAATATTGTCTGAATTATTAAAGGATGGTATATAAGCTTCTCTACAGTTAGTACGTGGTGTAGGAATAAGGGAGAAAAAACAGGCTGATGCAGGTTTACATTAGAGATCACTGTCCTCAGAAGAGTAAAAGAACAGACTGACTTAGTTAAAACAAAACGACGTGAAGAATCTTGGAGGTTTCAAAGACACAGTTCATAAAACTCATTATGGAACAGGTCAATGCAAATTATGCATTGTGTTTTATACAATGTATTTTCATGTGAAACCCTCCCAATGAATTCTATGAGACAGCAAAGGCAGGAGTGCACACCTGTGTGGCTCTTTTTGGATTTAGTAAGGCTTAAATCATCAGATGCTCTCTATGAAAGTGATCTGCTAACTTCACTAATTGGCCAATATATTAATAACAATTGTATTGTAAAGTCAAAGCTACATTGCACCTTATCTAACAGTTTTGCAAATTACTTTTACCTGTATTGATTATGAAATCTTAAAACACACACACACACACACACAAACTTCTAGGTTAGGCAGCCTATTATCACCCCCAGTTTTATAGAATTAAACACCATATCCCAGAAAAGTTAGCATTTATCTAGTAAATGACAAAATCATCAATTTTCTGACTGGACAGAGAGAAATCTTGGAAGTACTCATTCAGAAAGCAGGTGTTTGTTCAGTTGTACAAGCATTTTTAAGACAAAAGGAAGTAGCTGAAATTGAATATATATGGAAAACTGAGCAAAGCATCCCCCAAATGCTCAATTCTAACTTTGCTACAACATATTAGAGAATTCGGTAGACTGTTGAGTACTTAGAAACTCAGTGAAGTTACCAACTAGTAAAGATAATTGGCAATACATTATCTCCTGTTTTAATATTACCATCACATATCCTGAGTAGGTTCTAAAATATTAAATTAAGAATGATGCTACTCTTCAAGAAGATATGCAAAAACGAAAAAAACAAAAGTTCTCTTTTGTGTGTAAAATTTCCGCTTGGTTCATGTTTTATTAAAATTAGCTAACTATGGCACTCATATATTTCTAAAAATATAATTCTGGAAAACCCTGACAAAGAAATGCTGCCCATACTCAGTAAGTGACTATTTATCATAGATTAATAGATAGTGCTTATATTTTCTTTAGTAATTCTAATATAATTAGCTACTCAAAGGGGTTATATGTTTTTCAGAACCATTCCAATATGTAATTCAAATGTCCTTGTTTTAAAGTTTTTTCCTCACAAATATTTTGAAATATTTATTTAATGGTCTAAATTTACAAATAAATTACCAATTTTTTTTTTCAAGTTTAGTGACACACAAGTCTAAGCAGATACACACTTTCTCAGAGGATGCCATAACAAAAGATGTTTGTTTGAACTGGAGCACATTTCTATGCTGTGTTATAATTGATACATAAACTGAATAACTCCATAAACACTGTGCAACAAATGTTTATTTTTATTTATTTATTTTTTATTTTTACTTAGCAAAAAGTAGCCTGTCTTTTGATGTCATAGTATTGCTATCATAGTCAGTGAGAAGATCTATTTCTGTTCCACTACATGTAGGCTGTTTAACTTCTGAGTAAGAGTGACTTGATTCTTGAAATGTATTCTAGATTCATTTGAATTTCATTAATTTACAATTCCAAGGGTGTTGTCATTTTAATTATTTGGTTATAGTATAAATTAGAAGGAAGACTACACAGTGCTCATAGCTAGGGAATTGCATTCAGTGATATTTCCCAATGCTAGTTGATGGTGTCTTTAATATGAATGAATCAAGATAGTTAAAAAGAAGTGTTAACTTGGCCGGGCACGGTGGCTCATGCCTGTAATCCCAGAACTTTGGGAGGCTGAGGTGGGCTGATCACCTGAGGTCAGGAGTTCGAGACCAGCCTGGCCAACATGGAGAAACCTCGTCTCTTCTAAAAATACAAAAATTAGCTGAGCATGGTGGCATGGGCCTGTAATCCCAGCTACTTGGGAGGCTGAGACAGGAGAATCGCTTGAACCCGGGAGGCAGAGGTTGCAGTGAGTCGAGATCGCGCCATTGCACTCCAGCCTGGACAACAAGAGCAAAACTCCATCTAAAAACAAACAGACAAACAAAACAAAACAAAAACAAAAACAAACAAAAAACTGTCCTCTTGATTTACTTGGGCGGAGCAGGAGGACAACACATAGCTTCTAAAATCACGATGAATGGCTTTCTCTATTTGTCCTCATGTAAGGCCCTGAAGAAAAAGAACCATCTAGCCTAATAGTCATTTATTGACATATTAAAACTTGGGAAGTTTGGATTTCATTCAAGCTATAACTTTTACAATGTCAGTTCAAATGTTTATTACATAATTTTAAATATGCTTTGTCTAAGATATTCCTCTTTGGAGGAGATGCCTAGATTCTACATAAAATATTCATGATTATAGTGGATGTCAAAACGAAAGTAGGGTCTAAGTGGCAACAAAGGAGTCGAAAAAAATTCAAATTATCGAATGAGAATGGGCTACCTCTGGGGCTGCATGAGTCGAAGGGATGTCATTCACACAGATTATCATGTCTCAACAGATTGTTGCGACCAGCTGAATTGCATTCACGAAACCAGCCCAAATTTCTTATCTTCTCATCCCTACCCACTTGCTCCAGGAGAATGTCAGGCTCTGGTTCAAATTCAAGCATTTCTGGGAATTCCCAGAGAATGTCTCACATTTTCTCATGAACAAGGCTGGGCAGTTACATACAGCACCATCACTTGCTCTTACTATTGCCATGCTCACTGAGCATTGCTCCGCCGACAGTCCCTACACTGTTTTTTTTTTTTTTTTTTTTTTTTTTTAACCAGGGCTCTCAGTCCTGTGGCAGGCACTAGACTCCCAAAAATGGTCCCACTATCTCCTGCTGGTCTCTCCCACTGGTGACCTGAAGCCCTTAAATGACCAAAATTGTCTGGGGAAAATGGAAGAGAATATTCAACTTCCTTTTTTATTACATTGTGTTACAGAGGACACAAATCTGATTATTGGAACCAACTTTTGCATTTATATCTATAGGCCACTCTTTATTTAGGATTCTGACATCAAGACAAAGGGGATTGGACTCCAAAAAACACTGATTAACAGCTACCAAATTCTCCTTAAAACTATCCCTCTCTTGCAACAACTAAGGCTAAGTACGTCAAGCTTGTTATAACTGTTTCCTCTTCTACTGCCATGTGTTCTCACTCAGAAGGTCCCTCAGCTACCCAGGAAAACAGTCTTCTACTAGGCCATTGTACAGTATTTCATACATGTTTAGATAATTAATTCAATTATGGACACTGATTTAGGCTACACAGGCTGGGAGTCCCATAACAAGTTTATATCATACTTTAGAGGTTGCAAAATGTTTTCACACATTCTATCATGTAATCCTCACAACCACCTGTGAAGTAGACCAGGTTTTGCTATGAAGGAAATCAAAATTCAGAATGAAAAAGCTCCTTGTTCAAAGTCATGTGAACAGCTTGATAACATTAGGTAACAAGAATCATTCCTCTACGAGACTCAGTCTTTTGTGGATTCTGTCTTGTTAGGCGGGCTTTTTTCATTTCATTTGAGAAACTGTCTGCTGAGTTAAGGCACCAAAGAGGCACCCAAATAATGTGCTCTTTAGATTATATCTACATACTTGTTTTATTATCTACATGGAAAAGTCATAGGAGCAGTAATGATCATATCACCTGATGAGATAGACTATGCTTAATTAAGGCAGCTAACCACCCAGGTTTATTTAGCAAGTCAACTTCACAGATGGTAATTTTAGTAGACTGTTGGGGAGGAAAATCATTTTTGCAAACATTTGAATAGAAAAAAGGCAGGGTGAACAGACAGAAAAGGACTAGATTATTCTGAGAAGCTTGAGCTGTTTATTTCAAGAAGCTTAGATTATTTGAAGAAAGGACATAGGTGAATGTGCATAGAGGGCAAGAAGTCTTTCCTGCTTAGAAGAGGAAATGTTTGACCATGTTTGTTGACACAAGCAGCAGCTAGTGGAGAGAAACTGAAGATATAAAAGATTTAAAAAAAGCGTACAGTACTTAATGGAGCAAAGGCCCAAACAAGGCAGAAGAGAATGGATCAAATGCGCATTGTCATGGGGTCAGCCTGGAAGCAAAGGTATCACAGAAGAGAAAGAAAAAAAAATGCAAAAAAAATCAACTCTAAGAGTTGATAGAGTATCAATGGTCAACTAAACCTCAGTTTTTACTTTAATAATTCAATGAATATTTATAAATAAAATGTATTTTTTATATTTTCTTGAGCATCATTATGGAAATGTGCAAAGAGCTACAAGTGTGAATTTGGAGTCCAAAGTCCAAATATTTTCATCTTTAAAGTCTTTCATTGTAAAATATACACAAATAGAAAAGTAGGTAAAACATAAATGTATAGCTCAATGAATCATCACAACTTGACTACCTGCAAAATAAATATTTAGGTTAAAAAGATATATTATTGCCAACTGGCACCTCAGAAATCCCTTGACAACCCTTCTCAGTCACCTATTCTTCAACACATTTTTTTAATGAATTACTCTTGCCTAAATTTTTGTGTACTTTTCCCAACATCTCCCCAAGCCTCCCCTAACCCCCGGTCTCTCTGGTAACTACCGTTATACTCTGTTTTATACTTTCATCTTTTTGTAGATTTCACATATATTAGTGAGGTCATGTGGCATTTGTTTTTCTCTGTCTTATTTATTTCACTTGGCATAATATCCTCCAAGTTCATCTATGTTGTAACAAATAGAAGGATATTTTAAGACTGAATACTTTCTCTCTCTCTCTCTCTCTCTCTCTCTCTGTGTGTGTGTGTGTGTGTGTGTGTTTCATAATTTCTTCATCCATTCATGCACTGATGGGCACATTTGTTGTTTTCATATTTTGGCTAATGTGAATAATGCTGCAGGGAACGTCTGAGGTTAGATATCTCTATGAAGTGCTGATTTCATTTTTGGGGGTATATACATAGCAAAGGATCATATGAAAATTATATTTCTATTTTTTGAGGAACCTCTATACTCTCTTCTATAATGGCTACACCAAACTATATTCCCACCAACAGTGTACAGAGTAATATTTTCTCCACACCCTTGCCAATACTTATCTCTTGTCTTTTTGATCATAGCCACCCTAAATATGTGTGAGGTGATCTCACTGTGGTTCAGAATTTCATTTCCCCAATAATTACTGATATTGAACACATTTTCATATACCTGTTGGTCATTTTTCTGTTTTCTTTGGAAAAATGTTGATTCACAACGTTTGCTCATTTTTAAAATTTTTCTCTTTTATCCCCAATTTGCACTCCTACTTTTCTCTCACCAAAAGTAATCATCATAATGAGTTCAACTTGTGATATGGTTTGACTGTGTCTCCACCCAAATCTCATCTTGAATTACAGCTCCCATAATTCCCAAGTGTTGTTGGAGGGACCTGGTGGGAGATAAATGAATCATGGGGACAGTTTCCCCCATACCGTTCTTGTGGTAGTAAATAAGTCTCACAAGATCTGATGGTTTTATAAAGGGTTCCCTCTTTCACCTGGCTCTCATTCTCTTACCTGCCACCATGTAAGATGTGCCTTTCGCCTTCTGCCATGATTGTGAGTACTCCGCAGCCATGTGGAACTATGAATCCATTAAACCTCTTTTTCTTGATAAATTACTTGGTCTTGGGTGTGTCTTTATCAACAGCATGAAAACTGACTAATACAACATACATCTAATTTTTCATATGTGTTCGTATAAACGGTTTATTTTTTGTATATGCATATTTTTAATTCATGTTAATGATGTTGGGTTAGAGAGCTCATTCTGTTTCTCACTTTTCTTATTGAACATTTTCCTATATGTGAAATTAGTTCATTATATATAACTGCCACACTCACCATATTTTATCTAACCTCTCTTAGTAATGGACAATGGGATTGCATCCAGTTCTTTCCCATAGCAAATAATAAAATAAAACAGCAATAAAAATGTTTGTTTATGTCCTTGTATGGATCTGTGTGTAATTCTTTTTGGGATATTCAGCTAAACTACCATCCAAGGATAGGAGTATCTCTATTGTACTTTGACTAATTGCTACCCATTTGCTTTCTAAGAAAGACTACACCTGCCTACATACTCATCAGCAGAGCATTGAGGATTCTCTTTTCCTCACAATCTCACAGATACCTGACAAAATGAAGCTCGAGAAATTTTGTCAGTGTAACAGATGAAACATATCTACTTTTTAAAATCTGTATTTCTTCGATTACCGATTAGATTATATCTTCACCAACTCTTTAGCCTTTTGGATTTCCACTTCAAAATGGCATTTTGTGTTATTAGCAAATTTCTCAGTTGGGGTTATTGGCTTTTGTCTTGTTGACTTGAAAGAGTTCCTTGAATAATCTATATGTTGATCTTTGTTTTAGACATTGCAAGTATCCTCTCTCACTCTGTCACTTTTCTGTTGATATTGTCCATGGCATATTATGTTAAGGAGAAATCTTAATTTTTGTTTAAATACATTTATCATGTGTTTTACTTGCATTTGGTGCCTTTGGAGTTTTGTTCAGGAACTCGTTCTCCAAACCTAGATGATAAAAATAATTTTCCATATATTCTTCTACTAACTTTATAGTGTTACATTCATTTCATATTCAGGTAATAAATTCATGTGGAGTTCCAGTTTATATATGGTGATGAATAGGAAACCAGCTTATTGTTCATATAAGGAGCTAATTTTCCTACTGTAATTTTCTAAACAATCCTCCTTTACCTATGATTCACGATTCTCACTTCATTATGTATTGAGCTCCTGTATAAATGGTATGTATATTGTATCAGATTCCCTTTGAAGGTATAACAGTTTTATTGTTAACATTGAGAATATATGAAGAATTACAATGTGAATTGCTAATGCCTCATCTTCTAAGGTTTCCTAGATTTCATAAGTGCATCTTCACTCTCCTGGTAACTAATTTCCAAGCAAACTGAGTGCAAAGTTAGTAGTAGTATGCTTCAGTAGCCCTCACTAACAAACTAACACATGAAAGAATGTTAGAAAGAGAAAAAAAAAAAAATAGAAAGAGAGTCACATGCTTCTACATATTCAGTGCCTGGAAGAGAAAGATTGCTGCATGGATCTTTTGTGCTCTAATCCACATTTTAAGAATCTTCCCAAGGGGAACTATACAAAAGCATTTTACTGCCATTGTTTACATCTTTCTATCATGGTTTCTATGAAGGATAACATTTTAAAGTGTTCATGAAGAATAATTTTATGTGATAATATCAATGATTTTTTATAACTTTAGGCTATACTTATACAAGTCACTAATAATTACTTCCCTCATTTACTATGGTTTCAATTGAAAATATAATCGGTGTTTGAAGAATGTGCCCTGAGTAAAAATCAAGTTTCAAATAAAAGATATTTTCTCATTAGTCTGTAGGAGGCATGATCAAGTTTTCATTTCTTATACTAAGTCAAAGCCACTGGGAACAGTTCCCTAGATTATTATATTGAGAAATATTCTGAGTTGGCAGGTATGTTCAGCAAGAAATAATATAATTTATAATTAGTAATAACTATAATAGGCAAAAGAGAGAAGGATGGCAAGAAAATGCCACACACCAAGCTAAATGCTAGAAACCTAGTAGCCTCATATACCTTCATTTTTCCGCATGACTGAAGTCCTTCTTTCTTATAGAATTAAGGAGATTATCTTAAATATCTCTGTATATCTGATCTCTGCTGCACAACTTCTTTTTGTTAACTTGTATTTTAAGTTCCAGGTTACATGTACAGGTTTGTTATATAAGTAAACTCATGTCATGGGGCCTTGTTGTACAGATTATTTTGTCATTCAGGTGTTAAGCCTAGTACCCATTAGTTACTTTTTCTGATCCTCTCCCTCCTTACACCCTTCACACACAAGTAGGCCCCAGTTGCTTTTCTCTTTGTGTTCATGTGTTCTCATGACTTAGCTCCCACTTATAAGTAAGAAGATGCGGTATTTAGTTTTCTGTTCCTGTGTAAAGTGTGCTAAGGATAATGGCCTCCAGCTCCATTTATGTTCCTGCAAAACCAATTACATGGTTTTGTTCTTTGTTATGGCTGCATAGCATTCCATGGTACATGAACCACATTTTCTTTACTCAGTCTACCACTGATGAGCATTTAGGTTGATTCCATGTCTTTTCTATTGTGGATAGTGCTGCAATGAACATTCATATGCATATGTCTTTATGATAAAATGATTTTAGATTCCTCTAGATATAAACTCAGTAATGAGATGGCTGGGTTGAATGGTAGTTCCATTTTTAGGTCTTTGCAGAATCACCACACTGATTTCCACAATGGTTGAACTAATTTTCATTCCCACCAACAGTGTATAAGGATTGTTTTTCACCACCACCTCTCCAGCACCTATTTTTTGACTGTTTTATAGTAGCCACTCTGACTAGTGTGAGATGGTATTTCATTGTGATTTTGATATACATCTCTCTAATTATCAGTGCTATTGAGCTCTCTTTTTATGTTGGTTGGTCACATGTATGTTTTCTTTTGAAAAGTGTTCATGTCCTTTGCCCACTTTTTAATGGTATTGTTTTTGTTCTCATATATTAAGTTCCTTATAGATCCTGGATATTCAATCTTTGTCAGATGCATAGTTGTGAAAATTTTCTCCCATTATGTAGGTTCCATGTTTATTCTGTTGACAGTTTGTTTTGCTACACAGAAGCTCTTTAGTTTAATTAGATATAATTTGTCAATTTTTGCTTTTATTGAAATTGTTTTTTGCATCTTTGTCATGAAGTCTTTGACTGTTCCTATGTCTAGGATAGTATTTTCTAGGTTGTCTTCCAGTGTTTCTATAGTTTTGGGTTTTACATTTAAGTCTTTGATCCATCTTGAGTTGATTTTTGTACATGGCATAGAGAAGGGGTTCAGGTTCAATCTTTTGCATATGGTTAGCCAGTTATTCCAACACTATTTATTGAATATTCCCCATTGCTTTTTTTGGTCAGCTTTGTGAAAGATCAGATGGCTGTGGGTGTGTGGCCTTATTTCTGGGCTCTTTGTTCTATTCCTTTGGTCTATGTGTCTGTTTTTGTATCAGTACCATGCTGTTTTGGTTACTATAGCCTTGTAGTGTAGTTTGAAGTTGGGTAGCCTGATGCCTCCAGCTTTGTTCTTTTTGCTTAGGATTGCCTTGACTATTCGGGCTTTTTTTTTTTTTTTTTTTTTTTGGTTCCATATGAATTTTTTAAAAGTGTTTCCTAGTTCTATGAAAAATGTCATTGGTAGTTTGATAGGAATAGCACTGAATGCATAAACTGTTTGGGGCAGTATGTCTGTTTTAACAATATTGATTCTTCCTATCCATGAGCATGGAATGATTTTTACGTTTGTTTCTATCATTTCTGATTTTTCTGAGCAGTGTTTTGTAGTTATCCTAACAGAGATCATTCACCCACTTAGTTTGTTGTATTTCTAGGTATTTTATTCTTGTTGTGGCAATTGTGAATGGGATTGCATTCCTCATTTGGTTCTCAGCTTGGCTGTCATTGGGTTGGTGTATACAAATGCTCGTCATTTTTGTACATTGACTTTGTATTCTGAGGCTTCACTGAAATTGTTTATCTGCTTAAGGAGCTTTAGGGTCAAAACTATGGAGTTTTCTAGATATAGAATTACATCATCTGCAGACAAGGATAGTCTCACTTCCACTCTTCCTATTGCGATGCACTTTATTTATTTCTCTTGCCTGATTGCTCTGGCCAGGGCTTCCCATACTATGCTGAATAGGAGTAGTGAGAGAGGACATTCTGGTCTTGCACCAGTTTTCAAAGGGAAAGCGTCTAGCTTTTACCCATTTAGTATGATGTTGGCTCTGGGTTTGTCATTGATGGCTCTTATTATTTTGAGGTAAGTTGCAGTGCCTACTTTGTTTAGAATTGTAAACATGAAGGGATGTTGAACCTTACTGAGAGTTTTTTCTGCATCTATTGAGATAATCATGTGTTTTATGTCTTTAACGATGTTTATGTGATGAGTTGCATTTACTGATTTGTGTATCAATAAATGACACACAGATTTGTGTATCAATAAATGATATTTGTGATCCTGATGGATAAGCTTTTTGATGTGCTAATAGATTCATTTTGTCAGTATTTTGTTAACGATTTTTGCATTAATATTTATCAAGGATATTGGCCTAAAATTTACTTGTTTCGGTGTGTCTCTGCCAGGTTTTGGTATCGGAATGATGTTGGCCTCATTGAGTGTGTTTGGAAAGAGTCCCTCCTTCTCAATTTTTTTCAATAGTTTCAGTAGGAATGATACCAGCTCTTCTTTGTACATCTGGTAGAAGTTGTCTATGAATCTGCCAGGTCTTGGCTTTTTTGTTTTGTAGCCTATTTATTACTGATTCAATTTTGGAGCTTGTTATTTGTCTGTTCAGAGATTCAATTTCCTCCGTGTTCAGTTTTGGGTGGGTGTATGTATCAAAAAATTTATCTATTTCTTCTAGATTTTCTAAACTGTGTGCATAGAGGTGCTCATAATATTATCTGATAGTTATGTGTATTTTAATAAGGTTAGTGGTAATTTCCCCCTTGTCATTTCTGATACTGTTTATTTAGGTCTTCTTTCTTTCCTTCTTTATTAGTTTAGGTAGCATTCTATTTTATGTTTTTAAAAAACTAAGTCCTGGGTTTGTTGATCTTTTGAATCATTTTCATGTTTCTCCTTCCGTTCAGCTCTGATTTTGGTTATTTCTTGTCTTCTGCTAACTTTGGAGTTGGTCTACTCTTGCTTGGTTCTCTAGTTCTTGTAGCTGTGATGTTAGGTTGTTAAATAGAGATATTTCTAACTTTTTGATATGGGCATTTAGTGCTATAAATTTTCCTCTTAACACTACCTTAGCTATGTCCCAGAGATTCTGGTATGTTGTATCTTTGTTCTCCTTAATTTCAAAGAACTTGTTGATTCCTGCCTTAATTTAACTATTTATTCAAAAGTCATTTAGGAGCAGCTTATTTAATTTCCCTGGAATTTTATAGTTTTGAGCAAATTTCTTACTGTTGATTTCTATTTGCTTTCACTATGGTCCTAGAGAGTGGTCGTTATGATTTCAGTTATTCTACATTTACTGAAGAGTATTTTGTGTCTGATTATGTGGTCAATTTTAGAGTATATCTACTTAACAACTTCGAATGACTGTCTTAGAGAATATCAATCACCAAATTAGAAAACTCATTTGAGTATTAAATGCATTGCACTCTATTTTGGGCATTTCCTGTAGCTTATATGGATGATAGAAAACATATTTTTGTTAGTTCACTTCTGCTTATGTACTTTCTGACCATGAAGTCACATGATGTTTGATGTGTGAAGCATTTGGTCATAGCTCCTCGTTATTATAGTATCCAATATTGCATCCATAAACCAAAAGTCAGGGGTTGAATATATGTATTGAGGAGTATTTCTTATTCCAAAAGAATGTAACTCCTTAAGAATTGTGTGCAACCAGGACTTCAAATCCTATGTAAATATTGTTAAATAGATTATTTTTCATTCATCCTAACCAACTAAAAATTCTCCATAAACACCAGAGATATTCTACAAGACCTCTTCCAAAGGCATTGAGTTTTTATACAATGAAGTCTTCACTAGGATGTATTCAGTCTAGAAGACATTGGATTCTGGAACAATATCTGATCTGATTCCAGCTCCTTTACCAATATACTAGTGCTCCTTAGTAAACCAGATAGAAAAATAATGAGAATAAAATTCAAAAACCTGGGATTTGTTTACTGAAATGTCTTTATAAGTTCCCCAAAGCCTAATTCAAAACTGATCTGCTTCATCTTACTCTGTTTTACCTTTCCAATCTCCACATTTTACTCTAAAACGAAAATAACCCTAACTGTTAGAAGATATATTTACACATTAAAGAAGGAACAGAAAAATGGCTACTAATAAAGACTTTAAAGGTGACTTTAAAGCATGGAAAAAAAGAAAATATCTCAGGGAAATCTTGTCCAATATAACCCATGGTATACATTACTTAGTTGAATATCACATGAGGGCATTTATTGTTTTTAGCAGAGAAGAAGACACATAAAATGGACTTCCCAAAAGCCACTGGATGAGTATGAACAACTGTACATTTGCATTCATATGCTTTTTTCATTAAATAAACCCACATGTTACACATAAGTATAGCTAAGGAGAGGAACAATGGGTTATAATATCGGTGTTACCTTTGTAGTACCTGTTTCTCTGTAAAATGAAAGCATTGCATAGTATGATTTCTAAAAGCCCGCACGATCTCTCTGGTTCTCCATCTTTTGCTGACATTTATGCTGTATATCAAGATATAAATTTCAAGTTAGGCTTAAAGTTTCAAAAAGGCAAACTGCAGTCTTTAACTGATTCAAACAAAAAGGGTATTTGAAAAGTAAACATTAGCTGCCATGACATTTCCCAGCATTATTAGAGTTAGGTTATAGGCTCTGTATGAAAAATCATAGGACACTGATGATTAATATGCTGGAGTGAAGAGCTATGTGAGATTTTGTACTGTGTAAACTATTATTCGATTTTTAAAAGGACTGTGGAAATCAATCTACAACTTTGGACAGATATCCTTGGATCTATGTGCTTAATATTAATTTTCATTCCTAAGCAGCTTGCTACAGTGCTGTAGAGCAGTGGCCACTGAAAAGGACCACCATCGTGTGCCACAGTCTTTAAAAATTAAAAATGTTCCTTATCTAATACCATTGGATACATGTGAATCAAGAAAACAAAAAGTGTGGATGGATAATAAGTTGATTATAAATAATCTCTTAAGCAAAACAAGTATCATATAGGCTATTATACCAAAGTAGTCATTATTTATTTCCCGTTAGCCAGTCTTCTTCGTCCATAAGAATTATAAAACATCTCCCAAATATACTAGTCCCCTAGCTCTCACTAAATTCCAAACACTCTCTAGATTTCACAAACAAAGCAATCTGCTAATATGGACTGTTTGAGTATCTCAGTAAAGTTAATATGGCACCCAGAGGCCCATGACAACACACAGTTTATCAAGAGTTACCCATCAATGAACATATACATTGAATACATAAATCTTAAAAATCACTTGGAAATGCCATCAGGCCTGGTGGGTGAGTTAGACTAGTTTCGAAGGTTCAGGGCTGAGTCAGGCAAAAGGAGTGTAAGCCTTAGTATGCATAGGTTATAAGATAAGAAAGGCCAGGGGTGGAGGGAGGGGCATGAGCCACTCACTCAAATGCAAAATTAAAGTGAATGGGTGGTACCACAATAATCAATTATCAAGATAAAAATTATTTTAATACATTAAAAAATAAAAATAAATTCCAAAACATGCTGACCAAAACATAAAACTTGTAAATACAGACATGGCTTAACCCTACACCATCTTAAATATTGCACCCCAGGTGAGTACTTAACTTTCCTCCCCTAGCTTCTAACCCTTAAATCAAGTGTGATAGCTCTCAGATTCCTTCCATGCCAGGAAAGTGAGTCTCTCATGCTACTGAAGTTTCAAAGAACTTCTTGATTCCTGTCTTAATTTAACTATTTATTCAAAAGTCATTTAGGAGCAGGTTATTTAATTTCCCTGGAATTTTATAGTTTTGAGCACATTTCTTAGTGTTGATTTCAATTTGCTTTCACTATGGTCCTAGAGAGTGGTCGTTATGATTTCAGTTATTCTATATTTACTGAAGAGTATTTTATGTTCTTGTATAAAGGCAAGTGTTGAAGCCTTTTATTCTATTCTAACATTATTCTATGTAAATATGGTACCTATATAATATACTCATTAAAATGCCTCTTGATAAGATATGTGTGTGTGTGTATATATATATATATATTTGCTATGACAACTAGTTCAGAGCTAATTTCAAATTTCTAGGGTCATTTTTTTTTTCAAATACCACTTGTAGAGATTCTGAGAAATAACCTACTTTGAAAGAACTACTAAATTTTCCTAACAAACAGTATTTTGAACAATTGCGTGAAAATTAATTTGAAATACTCTATATATATGTGAAACCTTTATGTTTCTGAGAATAATTATGAGACTGAGGAGCACTGATAAGAGAAAAATGGTGATCAACTCTACCAATGCTTAATCCTGGATATGGAAGCTTCTACATGCCTAAACAAAAGAAAGAGATGTGAAATAACCATCAAATAGACAAGGTTTAATGACCCTGGATAATGGCATCATTCATGATTTGATTATACTTTAACAAAAGATATCAACTCTGATATCTGCATATCTCGAAAGAGTCCATGCTTTCAGACTTTCTACCATTGTTTCTTATTATCAGAATTTTACTTGAGGGGAAGAAAAAAAAAGAGTAACATTGACATGAACTGACCTCTGGTATTTAACACTTAAATTTTAGCAGTCATATGAAATGAACGAAAGTCTGTAGGGTCACCAAAGGTGGGTGATACATTTTCCCATGATGGGAAAAAGGATGTCAGGAAAAACATGGGAGACACAATAAATGAACTAAGTTTTCAAAGGTGTAGAAGATGTCTATAGATGAAAGAGTGGAAAAAGCATTTCATGCAGGAAAACAAATGAAAAATAGAGCTTACAGTGATGAATAAGATATCATTCTCACTCTCGGTGAGTTTGGCTGAGAGAACATAACAAGCAACACGAGGTAAAATATGCAAAGAATTATATGGCAGGTATTGAGACAATACCATAAAGAGGGAAGAAGGAGGAACAAAGGCTTCCAGAGTGAGGATCAGAAAAAGGATAATGGAGGAGCAGACATCTGAGCTGGGTCCTAAGTGATGATAGCAGGCAAAGGTGCAGAGATGGCAAGGACACTATGGACCACCATGGTAAGAAGCATGCAGGATGTCAAGAGAAGGAAAGAGTTATTTAGTTTAGATTAATTAAATGGTGTATTAAAAGAAAATAATAAGAGAAAATGTGAGAACTTTGAGTTGGAACCAGAGAGCTGATGGCAGAAAATCTGGATTTGTATTTTTAGGCAGTGGCTAAACGGGGACATGAATCAATGGTGGTTTTTAACAAGGGCATGAGCACAACTGTGCTTTGGAAGATACATCAGGTTACAGTGTGTAAAACTGAATTGAGGGAAGAAAGACTGAAAGCAAGACTAAAAGAAGAGAGATATTAAAAAGTTCTACTGGGAAATTTTACCTTAATTCAGAACATGATTCTTTAAGACAAATAGAATCTATATTCAGGCAACTCAGAATTGCAAGAACTACTGGCACAAATATTGTGCCACAGGGGATTCTGGCTCTTGAAACTACCCTCAACTCACTGCTTTGAGTTGTAGCCATTGTTCTAATACTTAGTTCATTCAGTTGTTTACTGTTTGCATTAATTTCTTTTATTGATTATACTGATTCTTCAGTAAACTTTGTAAAATGCCTAACATTGTTGACATATGGAAGCCAAAATGCTTTCTTTCTCTGTGTGTAACCCTCTAGCTATCTTTCCACCTGTCTCAAATGTGAGAACAACTTCCAAATATTCTCCGTTGGCCTGAGAGGGTCACTATCAAGCTTCTTGGCTAGAGATACAAAAACTCTGTGATCTGGCCCTTGATGGACTCCCTCATTTCAGTTTTCACCACTTTCTGTCTCATGGTTTATGTAATAGCAACACCAAAGCAGATGTTCTCTCTCACAATAAGCTCCTTCTCACCTGGCCCACTAGTCTAATTGTTGTCTTGGCCTGATGGATTCCACCGCACAACACCCCACTCTTCCTGCACCTGGCTAACTTGGATTCATCTTGGAGCACTTCCTCTTGTAAAATCTTGCCATCAGATTTCATGTATTGATATGAACCAGAGTTCAGTTCAGATTTCAGATTTCATGTGTTGATAAATACCAGAGTTCAGTTCATACAAAAGAGTAGCATTTGCGTGAACTGACTCTGGTATTTAACACTTAAATTTTAGCAGTTATCTGTAGTCTGGGAGAAGACTGTTCATAATGCCATGAATTAAGCAGACTATGAGCTTGGTTCTGCCTTAGATTAATAGGAAAGATAAACTGAGTAACAACCACTGAATTTTTATCTGTTGCCTTCTCCTCTGAGCCAATGAGTCAATCCTGCCAATAATCTGTAGTTCTCTCATGAGCAAAGCTTGCTTCATGTCACCTGATACCTTAGAGGATAGTCTTAACCTTCTTCTTAAGGTTTCAGCAAGAAATCAGAGTAGTAGTATTTGTGCATCGTGTGTGCACGTGTGTGTGTGTGTATTTTAGGCAATTGGGTTGATTAAACCATTCCAACCTCTGTACTTACACTCTATCACCGTGACACACATTTCTCACCTATTTCTAAACCTTTTTGTTTTCATTTGTCTTTCCAAACCTTGGCTCCCAATTTGGTGTCTGCAATCACTCACTAAATATGGGTCAGGAGTCTATGTTAGTTTAACATAAACAATTTAAGAGTAGAACATTTGGCAAACAGAATATTATGCAATAAATGTCTGTACGCCTACTGAGTACTGAGTATTTCATAGGTACGCAAATATTTGCATGGAATTACATTTATACACATCCATTCTTATATCAAAACATTTTATATTTTACTTACAATTTTATGAACATTTATCTCAGTCTTATAAATACTTGCAACTAACCAGCCCACATATATTGGTTTACCATTTCACTCCCCAAGTGTCATCAAAACATTGACTGAAGAAAATCCAGAATAGCAGAAGACCCTTAGAAATTTAGTCCAAACATTAAATTTTATATAGAGAGAAATTTAGGTGCAGATGAATGACTTGCCAAAAGTCACACAGCTAGTTAGTGTCAGGTACCAAGTGCAGTGTATCAAAACACACATCTCTCGACTCCCAGTCAAGCAGCCTCTCCACTGTGCTCTACCCATTGCTGCCACAAATCAAGCACTGTGCTACCCAAATGGGTCTGAAACCCTTTTCCACGAAATTAGGCAGCAAGTCTTGTTACTGGTAAGAAATAATCCTCCAGTGTCACCTCCTCTGGGAAGAATTCCCCAGCCCTCACTGTGGAAGTCAGTCACTGATAACAATGTTGTCTAATTTTCTTTCTTTATGCCTCACTCTACTTTTCTAGTCTAGGAACCCTTCATTGCCAGAGATCATGACTCATGCATTTTATTATAAAGAGTATTACATTCCCCTAGATACTGTAACAAATTATCACAAACCCGGTGGCTCAAGAGGACAGAATTTTATTATAACATCATTCTGGAGGCCAGAAGCCCATTTCACTGAGACAAAGTCGAGATGTTGGCCAGGCCCTGCTCCCTCCAGAGGCTCTAATGGAGAAGCTCTTCTTTGCCTCTTTCAGTGTCTGGTGGCTGCAAGCATTACTTGGATTGTAGCTGAATCACTGCAATCTCTGCCTCTATGGTCATATTATATTATCCTTTTCTGTCTGTGTCTGGTTTCCCTTCACCTCTTACTCACAAGGAAACCTGTGATTGCATTTAGGATCCCATCTCAAGAGATTCAGTCACATGTATAATTTTTTTTTTCATGTAAGAGGAGTTCCAGGGATTATGATATAGATATCTTTGGATGGGGGTCATTATGTAGTTGACCACAATTCTTATTTCATAGAAGAGAATATGGATTATAGCATGAAGAGTCTGCATTAATATAATTATTTGACTAGTTAGCATATTTTTCAATCAAAGTTTGCAGGATCAAACTTATCCATTAGGCCTTGCTAGTCTCAGAAACTATGTGTGCTCAAGATGAGAAGCAGTCAAAGATTCAGGTATCAACCACCTAAATGATGAATTGATTTTGTAGCTCAGACACAATTAACGTTGGTTATGATAACTGTTTGCAATAATGAACACTTATTTTCTGCTGATTAAAAAAATATCACTTGCATATTGTAGAATATTAAGGGGGAAAGAGAAGAGAAAATATAAACCAAAAATATTGTCTAGAATTCTTTCACCCATAGATAATCGCTGTTAACATTATGTTTATTTCTAGTACATTTTATATGTATACATACATATGCATACTTAGATATGTTTTGCATTTGATATGTACTCCTATTATAAGTTATATTTTATATACATTAATATACATACATTTCATTTTTCTTTGATGATTTAAATATTATAGGGAACATTGTTGTAACCTATATTTTCACTAGGCATTATATCATTAGCATTTCCCATGTCATTAAAAACTCTTTGTAAACATCATATGGGTATATCATCATTTACTTTACCAGTCCCTTGATTTTATGTAGTTGGGCTGATTGTGAATGACTTTTCACAGTACTGAATACAATACATACAATGAAAAACACCTATCAAAGTTAATTTAATATTGATGGAATGTGATAAATGTGTTGAAAATAAGTGCTTTCATAGAGCCACATTTAACAGAGAGTATTTAAATATTGATGTTTGCACTATGTGTTAAGGTGGCTTTGCCCTCCTATCTCATCGTTCACTTACCTATGATCTGTGTTCTGGAACACATTTGTCAAGAGCCAGAGAACATGGGATGGGAAAAGATACATGGCAAGTGAGGAATCACTTAGAGAAAGGCAACCTGAAATACTTAACTGGAGGATCAAGCCCAATCTAGTGCCTGGTATGAGCTACACAGGTCATGATAAACCCAGAAGGTAAGTATGAGTTGCCACTGAGTGGCTCAGTTATCTCAATCAGGCCCAAGAAAATACAGAAATCTTGAAAGCTGGAGTGACAGTAGGAAGAATAATTGAGGTTAAGGTTTTTAGACTTAAAGCGTCAGAATAATTCTGTCAGGCAGGGAGATATGGTTTGTGTTTTCTTTTATCCATCTTGACTTATTTTCCCCTGTGCCCCCTCCCCGGTCTCAAAGGAATTGGCCATGACTCCTCATAACTCAATGTTTAAGGGCCTATTATGTGATAGATCACATACAATTGATTTCATATACATCATCTCTCTTCATCCTTACATCAACCTTGACATAGTATTATTATCCCTATATTACATATAAAAACTCAGAAAGTTTAAGCACGCTCCCAAGATCACACAGTCAAAATTTAAATTAAATCCAAGTGTCCTGACTCCCAAAGTGATGTGGTTAATTTCTATCCTCTACTTTTTTGCTTGCCTAGGTTACAGGTTTTCTCTCAAGTTATTATAGTTCTGTGATTTTAGTTGGTACCTAAACCAAACACCTCGTAAAGGTGCGTCATCAGGTACAAAGAGCTGGTACTTAAACAATACATGATCTGCTCACTGGAAAGACAACTCAAAGCTCATGACTCCTGTAAGGCAGTTTTGTCATGGGCCCTCAGGGTTCATTTGTTTCCAATCTCCTCAGCACCTACTTAGGATCTTTAAATACAGAGGACTAACAGAGTGAGTGTTTTTGCTAGCAGTACTTGGTGGTTATTTGAAAGGAAAATGAAATTTAATAAATAAAATTGGAAATAAATATATCTTTAAATAGCATAAATCAATACTTGAAATATTGGATAGGAATTCTGAATTTCAGGGCATTAACAAACACACAAGCTCATATTAAGCCAGGAAAGATAATTTTCTCTAAATTTTAAACCATCTTGATGTTCTTCACAACCATTAACCACCAACACATAACATCATATTTAATACCAAATATGATGACACTGATTTTTTATTTTATTGAATTATGTATGATCAAGAGGAATTTGAATTAATTTCCTTTGGCCATGAACCAGTTTTGCCCAGAAATCCCAAAACTTAGCTAAGTTTTTACATTTTCTCTATACTTAAGCTTTTTTCCCCACAACATTTATTTTATACAGATGTAATTTTAGTTGTTTTCTATATGATATTCCATTATAGTTTAACAAAGACTTTTTAAATATTTCCTAAATTTGTAGTCATTAAAATCTATGGTCAAGTTGACACTGCTTATAGTACCTTTATGATCCATTTATGTCATTTGAACAGATTATAGTGTTGGGATTGTAAAATGTCAGATTTTTTAAAGCTCATCAGTATTCCTTCAATGCATATAGCCTTTTGCTTTTAGGAACCTTCTTCTAACTGTACCAAAAATATGGTTGATATTGTCTTGAACATGTCCATTGACAGGGAACTCATTAAAACTTGAGGTGGTCTATTCCATCTTTGGACACTTGTAATAGAGAAGATCTTCTTTTCTTTATTTTGACCAAAATTCATCCCCCCAAGGCTACCTTTCACTGGTCCTAGTTTTACCACATGGGGCTACAGAGAAAACTCAAATTCCTCTTTCATCTCTTTTAACATACTGTAATTGTAATATTACAACACTGTGGTACTAATAGAGTAATTGATAATGATTACTTATCATTAGATAGTGCCTATTATATACCAGGAACTATTCTAAGTGTTTTACATATATTAACATAGCAATACTCACAACAAACCCATATGGTAGATTCTATTTTTGCCCTCATTGTATAGAGAAGAAACTGACATACAGAGAAAATAAGTTACATGCCAAAGGTCAATTAGTGAGCAGTGAAGCCAGCATTTAAACTCAGGCTGTTGGGCTGATGCCAGTGGACCATATATATGGAAACTGACTTATGCTATACTGAGTTGTGTTATGTGTGGTGTGTTGTACTACATCGTCATGTATTCTTAATAAAGATATTAGACTCAAAATACAACATTAATAAACAAAAGAAAATATAGGTAAGTATATATTTCTGATCTACCTCCACCAGCACAATTCTTAGAATCTTGATTAGATCCTGGGAGGAGAGATTAAAATGTCCATCTCTAGATAAATGACTTATAGGTAGTGGCATGTGGACAGCTACCACACTGAAGTCCACCAGTCAATACCCAGTGTAGTGCTCTGCATTTCCACATGTACATTTACTGTCTCATCCTTAAATATGCAGATAGTAAAGAGACAACAGACATTTGAGAAATTCTCCAACAGAAAGATGGAGATTAAATAAACATAAGAAAATAAAGAAATAAGAAACACAACTTATTAGTGATCTCATTAGATTCTCAGGTAAAGAAGATAAAATATTAATTTCCTAAAGTAGAACAGTATACTACTAAAAAAGAGCATTCTAGAATTATGAAAGTAGTCTTAGAAAATGAAATGACTGAAAATATTTTTAAAATCTCGGTAGAAACTTTCATCTGGCGGCACCTTTCTTCTGTCCCTCAATACTACAGCCACATTGACTTTTCATTATTTGCTTGAATACTTCAAGTGAATTCCTGCCCTTAGACTTCTGTAATCTTTATTTGCTGCCCTGGAATAACTTTTCTCTGATCTTGAAATAGTTGGTTTCTTTTTGTAATTGAACTCCCAGGGCAAAAACCATGTCAGGTTTCTCTAGTCTGTTTGTTTATAATTGTATCTTTGTATCCTCATCACTCTGTTTTTTTTTAAAAAAAAAAAATCAGCCTGTATTTTAGATACAGGGTTACATACGTAGGTTTGTTACATGGGAATATTGCATGATGCCAACATTTGGGGTATGGATATTGTCACCTAGGTAATAAGGATAATGCCTGATAGGTAATTTTTCACCCCCCTACTCTAGTGGTCTGCAAGATCTAATTATTCCCGTATTTATGTTCATGTGGGATATTGTTTAGCTCCCACTTATAAGTTAGAACATGCAGTATTAGGTTTCCTGTTTCTGCATTAATTTGCTTAGGCTTATGGCCTCCAATTCTATTCATGCTGCTACAAAGAATATGACTTCATTCTTTTTTGTGACTGCATGCTATTCCATGGTGTATATGATCCACATTTTCTTTATGCAATCTTCCATTGATGGGTACCTGAGTTGATTCCATGTCTTTGCCATTGAGAATAAGACAACGATGAACACATGTGTGTGTATATTTTTGGTAGAATGATTTATTTGCCTTTTGGCATATACCCAGTAAAGGGATTGCTGGGTCAAATGATAATGTGAAATGAAAATAAAGCTTGGGACCTCAAAATCACTAAGCTAAAGGGAAAAGTGAACCTGGGAACTGCTTAGGGCAAACCTACCTCCCATTCTACTAAAAGTCACCCCTCTGCTCACTGAGATAAATGCATATCTGATTGCCTCTTTTGGAAAGGGTAATCAGAATCTCAAAAGAATGCAACCCTTTGTCTCTCATGTACCTATGACCTGGAAACCCCCTCCCCACTTCGAATTGCCCTGCCTTTCCAGACCAAACCAATGTTCATCTTACACATATTGATTGATGTCTCATGTCTTCCTAAAATGTATAAAACGAAGCTGTGCCTTAGCCACCTGGGGCACATGTCATCAGGACTTCCTGATGCTGTGTCACAGGCATGTTCTTAATCTTGGCAAAAAAAAAACCTTTCTAAATTGACTGGGACTTGTCTCAGATATCTGGGGTTCACATTTTGGTAACCACAAAGAGACTTTGCATGGAGGTGCCCCTGACCTTTGACAAATCGCCTATTAGTGCCTGGTACCAGCTTGAGCTATCTTTATGGTTCATACCAATAGGACAATTTGCTGAGGCTTGGAAGCGCTCACTCCAGAGAATCCCTGATCTCCCCAAATCTGGTAGAGATCTAAAGTTCATTTTGCTGTACAACTCCTTTTTCGGAGTTTAACTTGCTTCCAAGAAGGAAGACAAGTTTTCCTCCTTCTATGATGATGAAAGGCAGATAACTCCTTTCTGGAGTCTGAGCTAGCTTCCAACCAGAAAGACAAATTTGAGTTTTTTCCTGCTTCTAAAATGGTAGAGAGCAGTCTTAAGCTTGAGACCTATTCTTAGGTAAGTAGCTGAATTGGGGTTTTGTCTTAGCTAAAGTTAAGATTAACTACCAGCTGGTCTTAATTTCTCCTTACCATTAGAGCACTCAGTGATGATATCACATTGCTGGGGTTTTTGTTTGTTTGTTCCAGTCTTTCTCCAGTCAGATTTGACCAACTCTACCTGACCCTACCTGACGTGGTCAAATCCAAATGAGCATTCCAAAGTATGGGTAACAAGGCCTCTCTGCATTGGCTAAAATTTATTGCAGCTGAAAAAGTGGTGGGTGAAACATGTGCTTGGTCTCTGTGGTTGCTTCCTGTCTTAAAAAAAGCAACTGTTCTTTCATGTACTTTTCTTCCATCCTATACCTCCTTCCCCCTTTGCCATCTTCAGTACTAAGAAAAATTTAGAGAAGGCTTCCAATGACTCAAACCCCTTAAGGAACTCAGAACAAAGGCACTGCTCACTCCTTTTGGGATGTTGTGTTTTCTCTGTGAAGTTTCAAGAGTCATTGCACATTCTTCATAGGTCTAAAGCTATGCTTTCTTGTATTACCTGACCTGACCTCTTTGGCTTTGGGGATATCAGAGATTACCTTGTACTGTGAGAGAATTTGACCTTGGCATGTATAATGGTAGATGATCTTCAAAGTTAGGGGTGGCTGAGGACAGTTTACAGGAAGTGGTCTTGGGTCTTGGCTGCTTGTTTTTTTCTCTCTCTCTTAGGAACTTGTTGCTTAAGGATCCTACTTCTAATCCCAAGGTGCTTCCGAAAGGGTCTTCTCCCTTGCTTTTTCTCCCAAAATTAATCTCAGTTTGGCTTGTCTGTGCACATTTGTGTGAGGACCTGAACTGTTGTTTTCATAGATAAATGACAGACTGAGCTTCCTCAGCTCCGAAGAGAAAGGGAATTTTGCTCCTTCCAGTTGAGTGGCACCCCATGTGACCAGGGTTCTCATGGGAGTGTCTGGGAGGTTGACACCCTGTGATGTGTAGCAGCCCTACAGGGAACCCCCAACAAAATTAGTTTTAAAAAGGTTTGTCCAGGAAGAACACATGGGAGCTGGTCACTCTGTGCTTTGAGCCCTCCTAGAGGTGCTTAGACATCTGGAGAAGGAAACTGAGAGAGGTAAGAGGGTGCTCAGTGGTGACACTGTGAAGTCCCAACCACAACCAGTACACATTTCTACGCACTCCACAAAAACCCTAGGCCACAGCTCAGTTCCTCCTTTTCGGTAAAAAAAAAAAAAAAAAAAAAGGGGGGGGAAAAGTGGGAAACAAATAATCTAAGAATGAGGAGAAAACATGGAGAATCACCCCTTTTTGGGAACTTTGTTGGTTTTATGGTGCTTCTACTTGCTAGAGTTTGTTTAAAATAAAAATATTATGGTCTTCGTGCACATTTACATCAAAGAAAAAGTCCCATGGTTGGCCTGCAAACTATAGAGTTCCTAAGTTCTCTTTTTCTCTATTTTCTTTTATGCCTGCTTTAAAGCTGCTGTTACTTGTTACTTTTCTACTGAGATAAAAACCACTGTTTGGATTGGACCATTATTTTGTTTTGTTTTGCTTTTTGTTTCTGCAAGCCAGTAAATTTTCATTAATATCTCAGGGCTAGAGTTCTGAAGTAAAAGTTATAGAACCTTGTGTGTGTGTGTGTGTGTGTGCGCGCGCGTGCGCAAATATATATATATATATGGGCCTTTACGATAGATTTCTGTAATTTTATGTATAACTGGCAATTAAATCAGTTTTAATTTTCCTCTAGCACACCAGACATTTTCTCTCTGTCCTTTGAGATGTAAATTTTGCTATATAACTTTTTACCTAAGAGTTGCTTCCTTCAATGTGCAAATTTAGGTCTATTTTGCTGATAATTGCCTAGGGTAATAAAACAGGATATTAAGAATTTGAAAGTCTAAAATTAAAAAAGAGGTCTTGTGAATCAATAAGATTTACTTCTATCAGCATACCTAATATATCTATGCAGGTATATGTTGTGTACACAATGTTTCACTACTAAAAATATATAAAAGAGGTCTAATTAATTGGCTTAAGAAAAATAAAAGTGGTTAAATCAAATAGTTTATCAGAAAAAAAAGAGTAGTCAAATGCTTTAAGTTTACGTGACTTATGTAAAATCTTTAATAAATAAGCTAACTTTAAAATTATTGGTGAAGTAATATCAGAAATGTCTTAAGAATTTCCAGCATATGTTTTGTTTGCATTTATTGATCAAGCAATTTTATACTTTTCCCTTAAATATTATAAGGTGTCACAGTTTGTCATAAGGGTTACAAAACTATAAACCTAACCCAAAATAGAATAAGCTTTGCTTGTGTAATTTTTGATAAATGAGACATTATTTATGGTTTAATGAAAATAGCTAAATCTGGAATTATTTAGTAAAAGAATCATATATTTAAATTTGAGGTACTTACTTAGGTAAACACCTGAAATTGATAGACTATAAAATGGTTGACAGGGAAATAGCTGTAATCACCCAACAGGTTCACCTCACCTGCTATCTAGACAGAGCTTATGTATCAAGACAGGGGAGTTGCAATAGAGAAAGAGCTAGCTGTGCAGAAGACCTGAGTTTTATTACTACTCAAACCAATCTCCCTAAAAATTTGGGGATCAGAGTTTTTAAGGATAATTTGGTGGGTAGGGAGCCAATGAGTAGGAAGTTCTGATTGGTTGGGTCAGAGATAAAATCATTAGGAAGTCAAAGCTGTCCTCTGGTGCTGAGTCAGTTCCTGGGTGGGGACTACAAGACTAGATGAGATGTTTATCCATTGGAGCCGCCAGGTAACTCATCAAGTGCAGAGTCTGCAAAATATCTCAAGCACTGATCTTACATTTTACAGTAGTGATGTTATCCCTAGGAGCAATTCGGGGAGATTTAGAATCTTGCAGCCTCCAGTTGCATGACTCCTAAACCATAATTTCTAATATTGTGGTTTTAGGCAGTCTAGTCCCCAGGCATGAAGAAGGTTTGTTATGGGAGAGGATTGTTTTCATCTTTGTTTCAAAGTAAAACTGTAAACTGAGGTTCTCCCAAAGTTAGTTCAGCCCATGCCCAGGAATGAACAAGGATAGCTTGGAGATTAGAAATAAGATGGAGTCAGTTAGGTCAGATTTCTTCCACTGTCTCAGTTATAATTTTACAATGGCAGTTTTATAACTTTAAATGATGACTATAAGTGTTTTCATAAATAATCTAGGTAAACTATTAAAGTAAAATCAGTAAATATAATGGGTTAAATATTTGTAGACAAATTTGTTATAATTTAATCTAAAGTTATATTAAATAATGGATATTTTGTTTATTATATATTTTCAACAAAATATTGTAAGAAAATCTTTTTTAAAAAGTGTCTCTTTCTTAAAACATGAATAATTTTTGTGTAATTCAAAGCTTATTTATAATTTATGTATGAAACAAGGTAAAATGAACCAGGAAATAAGAGAGATTTAAAGGAAGTTACAGAAATAAAAAGGTATTTCTTGGTTAGAAAGCTTAAAGAAAAAAATATATGAGAGAAAGAATCTCGACCACGCCCCAAGATGGCCGAATAGGAACAGCTCCAGTCTCCAACTCCCAGCGCGAG
>NW_012109529.1:0-1161 GCF_000951045.1 Mandrillus leucophaeus | reverse complement strand
GGACATAGGCATGGGCAAGGACTTCATGACTAGAATTCCAAAACCAATGGCAACAAAAGCCAAAACTGATAAGTTGGAACTAATTAAACTAAAAAACTTCTGCACAGCAAATAACCTATCATCAGAGTGAACAGGCAACCTACAGAATGGAAGAAAATTTTTGCAATCTATCCATCTGACAAAGGGATATTTCCAGAATCTACAAGGAACTTAAATTTACAAGAATAAAAAATAAAAATCCTCATCAAAAAGTGGACAAAGGGTATGAACAGACAATTCTCAAAAGAAGACATTTATGTGGCCAAGAAACATATGAAAAAAAGCTCATCATCACTGATCATTAGAGAAATGCAAATCAAAACCACAATGAGATACCACCTGACGCCAGTTAGAATGTCCAACATTAGAAAGTCAGGAAACAACAGATGCTGGAGAGGATGTGGAGAAATAGGAATGCTTTTACACTGTTGGTGGGAGTGTAAGTTAGTTCAACCATTGTGGAAGACAGTGTGGCGATTCCTCAAAGATATAGAACCAGAAATACCATTTGACTCAGCAATCCCATTACTGGGTATATACCCAAAAGATTATAAATCATTCTATTATAAAAACACATGCACACGTATGTTTATTACAGCACTATTTACAATAGCAAAGACATGGAACCAACCCAAATGCCCATCAGTGTTAGGCTGGATAAAGAAAATGTGGCACATATACACCATGGAATACTATGCAGCCATACAAAAGAATGAGTTTGGCCAGATGCTATGGCTCACTCCTATAATCCCAGCACTTTGGGATGCCAAGGCAGGCACATCATGAGGTCAAGAGATTGACACCATCCTGGCCAACCTGGCAAAACCCCATCTCTACTAAAAATTCAAAAATTAGCTGGGTGTGGTGGTATATGCCTGTAGTCCTAGCTACTCTGGAGGCGAAGGGAACAGAATCACTCGGACCCAGACCCGGGAGGTGGAGGTTGCAGTGAGCCGAGATCGTGCCAATGCATCCTAGCCTGGTGACAGAGTGAGACTCTGTCTCAAAACAAAAACAAAAACAAAAACAAAAAAATGAGTTCATGTCCTTTGCAGGGACATGGATGAAGTTGGAAACCATCATTCTTACTAAACTAATGCAGGAACAGAAAAACAAACACTG
>NW_012109528.1:0-1162 GCF_000951045.1 Mandrillus leucophaeus | reverse complement strand
TTTTTTTGAGATGGAGTCTCACTCTGTCACCCAGGTTGGAGTGCAGTGGTGTGATCTCCCCTCACTGCAACCTCCACCTCCCAGGTTCAAGCAATTCTCTTGCTCCAGCCTCCTGAGTAGCTGGGATTACAGGCATGTGCCTCCATGCCCAGCTAGGTTTTGTATTTTTAGTAGAGATGGGGTTTCACCATGTTGGCCAGGTTGGTTTTGAACTCCTGACCTTGTGATCTGCCCACCTAAGCCTCCCAAACTGCTGGGATTACAGGCGTGAGCCACCACCCTTGGTCTGTCCATTGATATTTACTGTATTAGACATAAAAACAAAATTTAAAGTTTTATTTATTTAGAAGGAATAGCACATTCATTATATATTAACAAATTTTGTGGGTTTGTTTTTTTTTTTTCCGAGACAGGGTTTTGCCCTGTTGCCCAGGCTGGAGTTCAGTGGTGTGATCATAGCTCACTGCAGCCTTGATGTCCTGGGCTCAAGCGATCCTCCTACCTCGGCCTTATAAGTAGCTGAGACTACAGGTGTGCACCACCATGTCCAGGTAACTTTTTATTGTTTTTTGAGACTGGGTCTCACTATGTTGCCCAGGCTGGTCTCAAAACTCCTGGACTCAAGCAGTGATCCCCTCGCCTTGGCCTCCCAAAGTGCTGGGATTACAGGTATGAGCCACTGTGCCTGGCCCATAAGTAATTTTTTATCGTGGCAAAATATAGATAACATACAGTTTGTTTTTAGATCTTTTTAAGTGTACGGTCCTGTGGCATTAGTAATTTTAAAAAAAGTAAATGACTGTATTTTCTCAAAACAAGAAAGATAGTGACAGGAGTGGCTTTGTTTTACATTTTTGCAAGTTGCTTTAATTGAAGACAGGTTGGCCAGGCACAGTGGCTCAGGCCTGTAATCCCACTGCTTTGGGAGGCAGAGGTGGAAGGATCACTCGAGCCCAGGAGTTCAAGACTGCATTGAGCGATGATCAAGTCACGGCATACCTTCTTGGACAAGAGCAAGACCCTGTCTCTCTTAAACACAGCTGGATATATTTATTTACTTACTTATTTTTTTGAGATGGAGTTTCACTCTTGTTGCCCAGGCTGGAGTGCAATGGTGCGATCTTGCCTCACTGCAACTTCTGCCTCCCAGGTTCAAGCGATT
>NW_012109527.1:0-1215 GCF_000951045.1 Mandrillus leucophaeus | reverse complement strand
AAGTAAATTCTGACACATGCTACAACATGGATGAACTTCGAGGACATTGTGCTAAGTGAAATAAGCCAGTCACAAAAAGTACAAATACTGTATGATTCTACTTATGTAAGGTACCTAGAATAGTGAAATTCATAGAGACAAAGTAGAATAGTGTTTGCCAGGGGCTGTGGAGAGGGAGAATGATAAGTTGTTTGACAGGTATAGAGTTTAAGTTTTGTAAGATGAAAGAATTCTGGAGATTGGTTGCACAACAAGTGAATATATTTAGCAATACTGAACTGCACACTTCAAGAATTGTTAGGGTGGCTGGTGCACTTGCTCACGCCTGTAATCCAACATTTTGGGAGACTGAGGTGGGAGGATCACTTGAGCTCAGGAGATGGAGACCAGCCTGGGCAACATGGCAAAACTCTGTCTCTACAAAAACACAAAAATTAGCCAGGCATGGTGGCTCATAGATCTGTGGTCCCGGCTACTCTGGAAGCTGAGGCAGGAGGATTGCTTGAACCTGGGAGGCAGAAGTTGCAGTGAGCCAGATCATGCCACTGCAGCCTGGGCAACAGAGTAAGACCCTGTCTCAAAAAAAAAAAAAAAAAAAAAAAAAAAAAAAAAAAAAAAAAAAAAAAGTGTTTTAATATTAACAATCCAATTTAAAAATGGGCAGAGAACTTGAAAAGGCATTTCTCCAAAGAAGATATACAAATGGCTAATAAGCAAACAAAAAGATAGTCAACATTACTAATCGTTAGAGAAATGCAAATTAAAACTACAACCACTTCATATTAGAATGGCTTCTATTAAAAAAATAAATAAATAAATAATAAACCTGGGGAACATAGCAAGACCCTGTCTCTACAAAAAATGCAAAACTTAGCCTAGTGTGGTGGCATGCTTGGAGTCCAAACTACTCAGGAGGCTGAGGCAGGAGGATCACTTGAGCCCTGCAGTTAGAGGTTACAGTCAGCTATGATCTCACCACTGCACTCCAGCCTGGGTAACAGAGTGAGACTTCATTTCTTAAGAAAACCACACACACACTCAGAAAATAAAATCTAGCAATTCTACTTCTGTGTACATACACAAAAGAACTGAAAACAGGATCTGGAAGAGATCATTGTATACCCATATTCATAGCAGCATTATTCACAAAAGTCAAAAGGTGGAAGCAATTCAAGTGTCCATGGATGAATGAATGAGTAAAAAAAAAAAAAAAAA
>NW_012109526.1:0-1454 GCF_000951045.1 Mandrillus leucophaeus | reverse complement strand
CGGAGGTTGCAGTGAGCCGAGATCATGCCACTGCACTCCAGCCTGGGCTACAGAGCGAGACTCTGTCTCAACAAAAAAAAAGAAAAAAAAAAAAAAGGGAAAATATCACTTAGTTACGTGTAAATACATTTCACATTCACTCTTACTACTCTCTGGGAACAAAACCATTATCCCAGAGAGCCAATTCAGCCCTTAGCTGAGAAAAGATGTCCAAAGATGACGAAAGACAGATAACATTTGCTAATACCAACTGCTACCATCTACCAATCACCAGTGTTGGGTCACGCAGGCCCTAATGCAGGTGATTTACACACATTCTCCAATTCAGTGCTGATGACGACTGTTACCCCCAGTTTGCGGATGAGAAAACTAAGCCTCCACAAGTTATTTAATTTGTCCACTACATGTCACAGCCAGTAATGGTGGAATCAGGATTTGAACCAGTTCAGTTAAGTCAAAGCTCTTAACCACAATGTGTATTTTTAAAGTTGAGGTTCAATGGGGGCAAAACAATGAAAAAGGCAGGGTCACACTCCAAGTTCACAGACCAAGATTTGGAAAAGGAAAAGCAAAAGTCATTAAAGGAAGTAAAGAGTTCAAACATGAAAGCTGAGAAATGCCTGAATAATTAAGACTTTAATGTGAAATACCAATCCCAGATTAAAGGGCAGAAAATTTTTACGCAAATGTGTTCCAATTGTGTAAGGACATATGTACAACCAATGCCACAGATTTCTGCCCCATACATGAAATGTGACAACAGGGAAATTTCAATCTTTGGGTATCTTTAGAGGACATTGTTTTCTTGCTAGAAATTGGATGAAGTCTGTTTTCTGCAGACTTGCACAAAAACCAAATGGAAAAATTAAAAGCAGAAAAATTCACATCTTTCTTCATTTCCTTTCACTGCATAGCATGATCCAACTTGATACAGACTTCATAAACCCAAAAGACGTATATATTTTTTAAGTTGATCCAATTCTAAAGTGGATTGAGAATGGCATTTTTCACTAGCAGGTGGGAAACAAACTGAGAAGTAACAGCTGATTCACTCTCGTTTCTTGATTTTTATTATTATTTTTTCATTCTCATGTCTTCAGATCAGACTTTCTAATAATTATAGTCCTTTAGAAATTGCAGTTATATTCTTACCACACAGTAAAGCATTTTTCAAAAATAACCAAAATCTTCCCTAAGATACAAGAATCAGGTAATGAGATAATCTGTGATAGCAAGACTGCCTTGTTCATCACCAAAAAAGAAATGAATCTGTGAAATCTAGGTACTTTTCCCTGGGCATTTCAGTCTCTCTTCCACAAACTTGCCCCTTTGTACAGAACTAAAGGAAAAGAGCTGGGTGCGGTGGCTCATGCCTGTAATCCCAGCACTTTGGGAGGCCAAGGCAGGCAGATCACCTGAGGTCAGGAGTTCGAGACCAGCCTGGCCAACATGGT
>NW_012109525.1:0-1246 GCF_000951045.1 Mandrillus leucophaeus | reverse complement strand
CCTTTTTCATATAAAATTATATAGTCACTCAAAATGTTCATCTTTCCTAAATGTACTTTTGCAGCTGTAATCTATCTGCATCTAGATGATTTTGGTCTTTCAAATGGTTGAGAAACTTCTTTACTGGGCAGTTAATCCCATTTATGTTCTGAGTGACCAAATTGTTGGTTATATTACCTGCCATAATATCTCCATTGTACATAATATATATTTGATTTAACAGCTGTAATCTTACCAGACTGCTGTTTTTCAGTCAATTGTCTTCACGGACTTGGATTTTCAGAGGAAATCTTCCTGAAACTACAGTCAATAACTATCTAAGAGTACTACATCTGCTAAAAAATTCAGCTCATCAATAGCATTTTCATATTATCAATATTTTTGTATCTTACATAAAATCTTTGCTTTATTCATGTGGAATGTTAACAAGGACTAGTTCCCGAGCTCCAATATTTAGCCCAAAACATTGCTCTTTAATGATTTAATGATTAACAATTTATTTTAGAAATTGTTTCATGGGTATTATTATTTTTAGAAAGACAAAACTTTTGCCGTAAAAACATTATTTCCCTTCAGTACTGAAAGGTTATTAAGTTGAAGTGTCCTTCTTGCATGCAATAATTCACAGTGATTTGGTTCAAAGATTCTGCATATGCACTAAAATACATTGTGATGTTAGTATTGAGTGCCAACTTGATTGGATTGAAAGATGCAAAGTATTGATACTGGGTGTGTCTGTGAGGGTGTTGTCAAAGGAGATTAACATTTGAGTCAGTGGGCTGGGAAAGGCACACCCACCCTTAATCTGCTGGGCAGAATCTAATCAGCTGCCAGTGAATATAAAAGCAGGCAGAAAAATGTTAAAAGGCAAGACTGGTCTAGCCTCCCAACCTACATATTTATCCTGTGCTGGATGCTGAATGCTTCCTGCCCTCAAACATCGGAGTCAAAATTCTCCAGTTTTGAAACTTGAACTGGCTCTCCTTGCTCCTCAAGCTTGAGGACAGACTATTATGGGACCTTGTGATCATATAAGCTAATGTATGATTACTGCTGAAATCTGTGCTGAACCGCCAAATACTCAACATTCTAAACCCCTGTCTATTGGATACTACTCATTAACAAGGTAAAAAACAATTATCCTGGGCATGACAGCTCCTTATTATTTTTCATGCATCACAGTAAGCCTTTTTCATATAAAATTATATAGTCACTCAAAATGTTCATCTTTCCTAAATGTACTTTT
>NW_012109524.1:0-1629 GCF_000951045.1 Mandrillus leucophaeus | reverse complement strand
AACTTTCATATTTTCATTAGAGCCAGAAGCAATGCATTTCATGAAGAGAGTGGGCATAAAGAAAGGTGGGTGGGCCAGGCGCCGTGGCTCAGGCCTGTAATTGCAGCACTTTGGGAGGCCGAGGTGTGAATCACTTGAGGTCAGGAATTCAAGGCCAGCCTGGTCAACATGGTGAAACCCTGTTTCTACTAAAAATTGAAAAAAAAAAAAAAATTAGCCCAGTGTTGTGGCAGGAGTCTGTAATTCCAGCTACTCGGGAGGCTGAGGCAGGAGAATCGCTTGAGCCCAAGAGGCGGAGGTTGCAGTGGGCTGAGATTATGCCACTGCAAGATCGCTTGAGCTCAGGCATTTGAGACCCACCTGGGCAACATAACTAGATCCTGTCTCTACAAAAAATTAAAAAAAAAAAAAAAAAATAGCCCAGTGTTGTGGCAGGAGTCTGTAATTCCAGCTACTCGGGAGGCTGAGGCAGGAGAATCGCTTGAGCCCAAGAGGCGGACGTTGCAGTGGGCTGAGATTATGCCACTGCACTCCAGTTTAGGTGACAGAACGAGACTCCGTTTCCAGAAAAAAAAAAGAAATGTTGGTGTTTTCATGGGAGCACAATTGGAGAGTTGGAGAAATACTCAGCTATAAATGAATCTATTGGGGACAATATAACAAAAATAAAGGGATGAAGTTATAAAAAACAGACAACAGAACTCTACTAATAAACGTGGAGAAAAAAATGGATATATTGTAAGTTTTCTGAAACACTTTTTGTACTTAACTGTCTGATATTAGCTTTAATATTTATTTTAATTGGTAATCAATTAATTTGAGACTGGCCCAGGGAAGTCTAGCCTTTCATTAATAGGGCATTGTTTGTTAGCCAAATAGACATATATGAGTTATTTCAACATTTTCTTTCATTCATAAATTAATATTTTTTAAAAGCCTGGATATTAAATGTCAGTTCTTATCTTAAATATTGCAGTTGTATTGCATATTTCGATTACACTTTAATTATTTGCAAACAAAACATTAGTCCTAAGAACAAATGACTTGAAAATTAAATATTAGCTTTATTTTAAAGAAAATTGCTATTTTGAGTGCTGAAACTGAAATTTAGATCATGTAGAAATTTTATATTTTTTCTTACAAGAAAAAATAAACTTTGATCTGGTCATTCAGAATTTGCTCCTTCTTTGCAACTGAGGATAGGTGTCCCCACTGTCTAGTTTATCTGTAGAGTCCCACCTTGTGTGAATCCTACAGATGAGTAGCGTAATATATTTCGTAACAGCCTAGCTAATGCTTTTCTGAGAGAAACATTACAATTCAGCAAAATAAACAGAGTTAATAGAAAAAAATTAACATCCATAATACTGAAGGTTAATTTTGACCAAACCTTCTGTAATATACTCTACAATTTTAGGTCTTATATATTACACCATTACATTCCATGAAATATTATATCCTGGAAAGACTGAAAAAGCAAAAATTCTTCTTCAATGCAAAGTGAATTTACTATCTTTTGTATAAGAAACTTTGGGGGTGCGGTGGCTCAAGCCTGTAATCCCAGCACTTTGGGAGGCCGAGACGGGTGGATCACGAGGTCAGGAGATCGAGACCATCCTGGCTAACACG
>NW_012109523.1:0-1750 GCF_000951045.1 Mandrillus leucophaeus | reverse complement strand
CACTGCACTCCAGCCTGGATAACAAGAGTGAAACTCCATCTCAAAAAAAAAAAGAATAGCCAACTAGGTGCTCCATAGATATAATTCAGAAAACGCCCAAAAAGAGATCAGTCAGTTAATTTCAACTTAACTTCATTTTCCCTTAAATATTAGCTCAGTGACATTGGTCTCTTCTCTCCCCATCCTCCTCTGTAGCAACAAAGACCTTAGAAGGTAAACATGGAGGAAGGAGGGGAGATTGGCCACTCCTGAAACACACTTCTGTGAGGCTGGTATTCCGACAGCAACATTCAAGGAGATCGCCAAGAGAAAAACACGAAGCACAAGGCACTGCGTAAGATCCTTCACCAGGTGTGTTTTCATGACAGCGTTTCACTTCTTATATAAAAAAAACATGTTTTAGTCTTCATTTGAGAATACCTTATAAAGTCAGTACATATTTTTGAAAAAATATGAGACCCTTATTAGGTCAGAATATATTTTTGATGTTTTTGTTTTTTGTTTTTTTGAGATGGAGTCTCGCTCGGTCGCCCAGGCTGGAGTGCAGTGGTGCAATCTCAGCTTACTGCAACCTCCACCTTCTGGGTTCACACCATTCTCCTGCCTCAGCCTCCCGAGTAGCCGGGACTACTGGCGCCCGCCACCACACCCAGCTAGTTTTTTGTATTTTTAGTAGACATGGGGTTTCACTGTGTTAACCAGGATGGTCTCGATCTCCTGACCTCATGATGCACCGGCCTTGGCCTCCCAAAGTGCTGGGATTACAGGCGTGAGCCACCGTGCCTAGTCAGGTCAGAATATATTTTTGAAAAAGTACGAGACTCCAAAGCAAAGAGAGAATTTAATAGGAGAAAACCAAGATGGCACTGTTAAGAGACAAGAAAAGGAAAAACCTGAAATTGAGACATTTCTACCTAGTGTGTTAACATAGGGATGACTCAAGGACTAGATACTGGGGCCAGTATTTCAAAACTTTCCACACACCAGTTCTGCGCAAATTTCCTCCTGATTCCAAATCTTGCCAACCATCTTTAAGTCTCCAATGATCGTTAATCACTTATTTGTTTTTAGAGTTGTCTTGGGTTTTGTCTATGTATCACAATTTGTTTTTTAATAAAAGATGTACAGATAGACTTAAAAGGCTGCAGAATACTTTGTGTAGACAGGGACATTCAAGAGGTCACTTTCACTTGATCTATCCTTCTATCTTTCCTCACCTCTGCCTTCCACTTACAAAAGAGAAAAATGTTATTTGTTTTAACAAATTACCTATTTTGAGAATTTTTTTGAGGAGGTGGTTGGATTTTTGTTTTTGTTGGTTTGGGATGGGTCTTTCTGTCTTTGTTTTTTTTTGTTTGTTTGTTTGTTTGTTTTTTTTACAGTCTCGCTGCGTTGCTCAGGCTGGAGTGCAGTGGCATGATCTCGGCTCTTTGAAACCTCTGCCTCTCCAGTTCAAGCGATTCTCATGCCTCAGCCTCCTGAGCAGCTAGGATTACAGGCATACACCACCACACCCAGATAATTTTTGTATTTTTAGTAGACATGGGTTTCACTGTGTTAGCCAGGATGGTCTTGACCTCCTGACCTCGTGATCCTCCCGACTTGGCCTCCCAAAGTGCTGGGATTACAGGTGTGAGCCACCGCGCCCGGCCAGGTTGGGTTTTTCATCAAGGAAAGGGAATAGCCAGTATGGTGGAGTGGTTAAGATGCCAGGCTCTGACCTTAAGAAAGTTATTAAATATTTTGGTGC
>NW_012109522.1:0-1448 GCF_000951045.1 Mandrillus leucophaeus | reverse complement strand
GTTTGGAGGTTATTTACATTATTCCTTTTATGTAAGAATTATCCTTGATGTTTTAATATGCATGCTTAATAAGTCTAAAGTTAATCAAAATCTTTACTGTCCTCCTGAAAAGCGTTAAGTACCTTAGAACACCTTAATTCGTCTGATGACATCCTTCCCTGTTTGTATGCCTTTGTTATCA
This sequence comes from Mandrillus leucophaeus, assembly GCF_000951045.1. Taxonomy (NCBI): domain Eukaryota; kingdom Metazoa; phylum Chordata; class Mammalia; order Primates; family Cercopithecidae; genus Mandrillus; species Mandrillus leucophaeus. The sequence continues at coordinate 1,267 of NW_012109522.1, read as the reverse complement.
CTTTAGTTTTGTAATTTTTTTTTTTTTTTTGAGATGGGTTACTCTGCCAGGCAGACTGGAGCCCAGTGGCTCAATCTTGGGCTCACTGCAACCTCCACCTTCTGGCCTCAAGCCATCCTCATGCTTCAGCCTCCCAAGTAGCTGGGACTATAAGCATGTGCCACCACGCCCAGCTAATTTTTGCAGTTTTTGTAGAGATAGAGTTTTATCATGTTGCCCAGGCTGGTCTCAAACTTCTGAGCTCAAGCAATCTTCCTGCTTCGGCCTCCCAAAGGGCTGGGATTACAGGCATGAGCCACCGTGCACAGCCCTGTCTTGTTTTTTAACTCTTAAATTATCCTCTCCCCAGTCTCTCGATTAGGTCCTCTGATATCACTCCAATTAACATAAAATTAAATGCCTCTCTGTCCTCTATGCTTCTTCCCATTTCCTCTATGATTGGTGTTGATTTATCTCCATGCTACATTCTATTTTATTTCCTCAGGTTTATCTTATGGTTTTTAAAGTCCCTGTCTTTTTCTAACTTTTTTAGCATATCGATGTATCTGCCTATTGAAGTTTTTTACTTTTAATGCAGTCAATGTGTCGCTTAATGATAGGGATTTATTCTGAGAAATGCATTGCTGGGCAATTTTGTTATTGTGCGATCATCGTGGAGTGTACTTACACACGTCTAGCTGGTAGGCTATGTGGTGTGGCCTGTTGTTCCTAAGCTACAAAACTGTATGACATGTGACTGTACTGAATACTCTAGGCAGTTGTAACACATGTATCTCAACATAGAAAAGGTACAATACAAATATGCTATAAACCTTTTTTTTTTTTGAGAGGAGTCTCGCTCTGTCGCCCAGGCTGGAGTACAGTGGCACGATCTCGGTTCACTGCCAGCTCTGCCTCCCAGGTTCACACCATTCTCCTGCCTCAGCCTCCCAAGTAGCTGGGACCACAGGTGTCCGCCACCACGCTTGGCTATTTTTTTTTGTATTTTTAGTAGAGACGAGGTTTCACTGTGTTAGCCAGGATGGTCTTGATCTCCTGACCTCGTGATCCACCCTCCTTGGCCTCCCGAAGTGCTGGGATTACAGGCATGAGCCACTGTGCCTGACATAAACCATTTTTAAAATGGTACATTTATGTAGGTCACTTACCATGAGTGGAGTTTGCAGGACTGGAAATTGCTCTGGGTGAGTCAGTGAGTGGTAAGCAGATATGAAGGTCTAGCACATTACTGTACAATATTTTAGACTTTATAAACATTGTATATTTA
>NW_012109521.1:0-2151 GCF_000951045.1 Mandrillus leucophaeus | reverse complement strand
ATGGTCTCGATCTCCTGAACTCGTGATCCACCCGTCTCGGCCTCCCAAAGTGCTGGGATTACAGGCATGAGCCACTGCACCTGGCCCTACAATTTTTTTTTAAATAGCCAGGTATGGTGGTGTATACCTATGGTCCCTGCTACTTGAGAGGCTGAGGATCACTTGCGCCCAAGAGGTCAAGGCTATAGTGAGCCATGATCACACCACTGCACTCCAGCCTAGGAGACAGAATGAGACCCTGTCTCAAAAAAAAAATCCTTTCAGTGCATTAACTCATCCAATCCTCATGCCAATCAGGAGATAAGGTACCACTGTACCATTTTCATTGCCTCTTTGCAGATGGCGAAATGAGGCATGGAGAGGTTAAGTAACTTTTCCAAGTGCACACAGTCAGTGGTTCCAGTGTCTATGCTCTTTTTTTTTTTTTTTTTTAACAGAATCTCACTCTGTTGCCCAGGCTGGAGTACAGTAGCACTCTCTCAGCTCACTGCAACCTCCACCTCCTGGGTTCAAGCGATTCTCCTGCCTCAGCCTCCCAAGTAGCTGGGACTACAGGCATGTGGCATGATGCCAGCTAATTTTTGTATTTTTATTAGAGACAGGGTTTCACCATGTTGGCCAGGCTGGTCTTGATCCACTTGCCTCGGCCTCTCAAGTGATCCACTTGCCTCGGCCTCTCAAAGTGCTGGGATTATAGGTGTGAGCCACCATGTTCGGCTGCGCCTGTGCCCTTAATCCCTTAGTGAGTGAACAAGATTCACAAGACAGAAAGTTTGACAAGTAGTTTAGGGTCACTTAAACATGAGGTTAAAGAGGGTGAAATTTCTTCACTAGGCCCCACGTGAAGATTAATCTGAAGACTAATGAGGCCATCTGGTCGGGGGGTCTCCTGGGTGAGCAGAGGCACAGACTGTGGGTGAGGTGAGCCATGGTGGCTGGTCCACACAGAAGCAGGACTCGGCCAGAGGCTTCAAACATCATCATCTGGAAATACCCAGGGAGCCCCATGGCAAGGACAGCTTCTGAGTAACTGGGGACCTGACCCTTCCAAAGGAACCTGGGCTTGACTCCAAGATTACTGGATAAATCTACCTGCTTCAGGTATTTGTGGCTTACAACATCAGGAAAGGAGTGATTCATCTGGAACTTTGGCTATTAAAAAATTTATTTTGGGCTGGGCACGGTGGCTCAGGCTTGTAATCCCAGCACTTTGGGAGGCTGAGGCAGGTGGATAACCTGAGGTTAGGAGTTCAAGACCAGCCTGGCCAACATGGTGAAACCCCATCTCTACAAAAGTACAAAAATTAGCCTGGCATGATGGCAGGTGCCTGTAATCCCAGCTACTTGGGAGGCTAAGGCAGGAGAATTGCTTGAACCAGGGAGGTGGAGGTTGCCGTGAGCTGAGATATGCCATTGCACTCCAGCCTGGGCAACAGAGAGAGACTCTGTCTCAAAAAAAAAAAAAAAAAGTATTTTGGCTGGCACAGTGGCTCACACCTGTAATCCCAGTGCTTTGGAAGGCTGAGGCAGATGGATCACCTGAGGTCAGGAGTTCGAGACCAGTCTGGCCAACATGGTGAAACCCTGTCTCTACTAAAAATACAAAAATTAGTGGGGCATGGTGGCACGTGCCTGTAGTCCCAGCTACTCGGGAGGCTGAGGCACAAGAATCGCTTAAACCTGGGAGGCGGAGGTTGCAGTGAGCTGAGATCATACCACTGCACTCCAGCCTGGGCAACAGAGCGAGACTCGGTCTCAAAAAACAAAAAAACAAAAATTTATTTCACGAGACTGAAAATAGAATCAGCCTGGCTAAACAATTAACCCACACAGATAGCTGATAAAATGAAATCACCTGAGAAAAGGTCTGGAGCCTGTCAAGGGGCTGCCCTCAGCCTCATTCCTGGGATCTTTGCCCTGCTGCTGTGCGAGTCTAGCAGCCAGGAGAATGCGAGCTGGAGACCCCCAGCTGCTGGGAGCTTGGCTGTCTGCAGGCCTGGCTGTGGCTGGCTCTGGTCAATCCCTGCATCTGCATCCCGACCATGCTTCCCAGGGGCTGTTCCCCAGGCACTGTGTGCAGAGGGTACACTAGGCAGACAGGACTGTGATGGCCAACGGACACCCTGGAGAGTCTGCCTTAGACCGAAGGCA
>NW_012109520.1:0-2029 GCF_000951045.1 Mandrillus leucophaeus | reverse complement strand
GAGGCTGAAGTAAGCTGTGATCACACCACTGCACTCCTCCCTGGGTGACAGAGTTAGACTCTATCTCAAAAATATATATATACTATTAAATAAATAAATAGGTTTCTATGTGCACATTTTTTCATAACATTTTTAAAATATGTGTCAAGACAACTGACTTAAATAGGTAAGTCTATAAAAATTATACATGGCTATATAAATATCAAAAGATTGGTTAAATGGAGAACATGAGCTATAAATAAATATTTGCTTTAGAAAACTAGAGTTTTGATGTTTACGGCAAACTACACGTCATAGGTTAACAAAGCCCAGAAGGCTCGCTTTGAATTTTGAATACACCAAAATCCCTATAGGCTGTTGACCGATTTTCCTGACTCTAGAACCAGGTTGGAATTAGGACTGAAAAGACTTCAAAGACTCTAGGACTGTGTTTTCTACTCCCTACATGACCCATGAGAATTTGAGAAATTATCTAGAATGTTAGAATTCAAGATGCTAGAGCAATACAGGCTCTATTTGATAGTCAAGGCCTCAAATAACAAAAAGTAAAAGTTAAGACAAGCTTAAGCAGAGAATGACAAAGCCAAAAACTCAATTGTAAATTAAGAACCCTTATTAGGGAGAAATGCTGATTCTAATAACCTTTGCTGCCAATTCGAATAAGCAATATATGGTGGCATGTTGAGTCAAAGCCAAAAGAAAAAACCCGAGTTCAGGACCACACCAACAGTCTAGTTGGCTCTGTATGCACTGCTCTGACAATCAGTGGCCAGGACTCCTAATGAAGGCTGGAGTACAGATGAGGTCAAAGGATTAATGGGCCACGGAGTAATGAAACAAAATACAGGGCAATAACCACTTCATGCCATTTTAACACAAAAGACAAATCAAGGATCCCCACAATATTGTTATATCTTTGACATTTTCTATTAACCATTCTGAACTTGACCATCACTACTAAGTTTCATCCCCAAATACTGAGCTTCTATAGTACAAAATGCATTTCATAGATCAGATAGCATGCTTCAAAAACAGCTTTATTTATCAGTTATAATCTTTGCTTATTCCTGGATTTCATGTGCTACTTATAACTTGAAAAAATCAACCTTTGTTAGAGAAAATAACCCCTACAGAGATGATTCTGTGCCTCCTTTACCTCCACTCTAGAGATTAGAAAGCAGGCCAGCCAAATCATGAAAAAATGGAAACAGAAAATGTTCATTTCACTGGAGATAGAGGACAGAGACCAAGACTTATTCTTAGGAATAAAATAGATTTTGGGGGAAAAAAGGCAAGGTATTCTTTTTGGTATATGGGAAACAGTGATAATTTCAGGAGAAAAAAAAATTATTGGGGATTCTTGAAAAACTGGGAAGAAACAAACAATTTCTTTGTTTCTGATAAGATGGGGGACTTTCTTATTGAAAGCTATGTGGATGCTAACAGTTACAAAGAAAAAGCACCAAACGAAAGAGTATATGAATTGACTGACTGACGAGGAATCAAGAATGTGCTCCAAAGCAGAGAACTGGGAGGATTACACCCGAGGACTCATAAACTCAGAAAGGTTTTTGATTATTTTTACTTATTAGTTTTCATCACATTCCAAAAGTGTTTTAGAGCGCTTTTAAAAATAACTCAAATACCAAAGCCCAAAACTGAGGGATGAGAAAATCAAGAAAAGGCAAAAATAAACATAGGTAACTAAAGAAGGGTCTGGTTAGGACTTGCACAAAGAAATGCAAAGTACAAGCTCTTACAGAATTGTTGAGCTGGGAAACAAATTTGAATCCTGGGATTCAAAGCAAAAAAGGATGCAGGAATAGTGAGGCCACTATTTTCTTTTTCTTTCCCAATTATCCTTCCTCCAAAAAATAAAAAAATAAAAATAAATAAAAATAAAATATAAAAAAAAATCACTGAAGGAAAAATGGAAGCCTTGGGCTAGCCCAGGTACTATGAGTTGTGAGGCTTCTGCAAGGCAAAGCTGGGCAGGGAGATAATAGTCAGAAAGAGCTAATAAGTGGGA
>NW_012109519.1:823833-824154 GCF_000951045.1 Mandrillus leucophaeus | reverse complement strand
CAGAACTAAAGACAAAAACCACATGATTATCTCAATAGATGCAGAAAAGGCCTTTGACAAAATTCAACAGCCCTTCATGCTAAAAACTCTCAATATATTCGGTATTAATGGAACATATCTCAAAATCATAAGAGCTATTTATGACAAACCCACAGCCAATATCATACTGAATGGCCAAAAACTGGAAAAATTGCCTTTGAAAACTGGCACAAGACAGGGATGCCCTCTCTCACCCCTCTTTTTCACATAGTGTTGGAAGTTCTGGCTAGGGCAATCAGGCAAGAGAAAGAAATCAAGGGTATTCAGTTAGGAAAAGAAGAA
>NW_012109519.1:822712-823057 GCF_000951045.1 Mandrillus leucophaeus | reverse complement strand
CAGAGATATAGACCAATGGAACAGAACAGAGTCCTCAGAAATAATACCACACATCTACAGCCATCTAATCTTTGACAAACCTGAGAAAAACAAGACACGGGAAAAGGATTCCCTATTTAATAAATGGTGCTGGGAAAATTGGCTAGCCATAAGTAGAAAGCTGAAACTGTATCCTTTCCTTACGCCTTATAGGAAAATTAATTCAAGATGGATTAGAGACTTAAATCTTAGACCTAATACCATAAAAACCCTAGAAGAAAACCTTGGTAATACCATTCAGGACACAGGCATGGGCAAGGACTTCTTGTCTAAAACACCAAAAGCAACGGCAGCAAAAGCCAAAAT
>NW_012109519.1:801839-822213 GCF_000951045.1 Mandrillus leucophaeus | reverse complement strand
CCATCATTCTCAGCAAACTATCGCAAGAACAGAAAACCAAACACTGCATGTTCTCACTCATAGGTGGAAACCGAACAATGAGATCACTTGGACTCAGGAAGGGGAACATCACACACCAGGGCCTATCACGGGGAGAGGGGAGGGGGGAGGGATTGCATTGGGAGTTATACCTGATGTAAATGACGAGTTGATGGGTGCTGACCAGTTGATGGGTGCAACACGCCAACATGGCACAAGTATACATATGTAACAAACCTGCACGTTATGCACATGTACCCTAGAACTTAAAGTATAATAATAATAAAAAAAAATTTTAAAAAGATGATATATTCAATGAGATGAAAGTTTAAAAAAACACTTGTTAGTTATGCATTTTGTTTCCAACAACTCTAACTTTCCAACATGAAAACAAAATAAAAATGTTCCAAACCAAAAAATGACATAAATAATGTGTTGCCAGCAGACCTGCTCTACAGGAAATACTAAAGGAAATTCTTTTAGCTAAAAGTAAATAATACCAGATGATCATTCAAGTACACAGAAAAATAACAAATACCAATAAAGAAAATTATATAGTTACAAAAGAGAGCATAATTACATGTGTCTTATCATTTTTTATTCTTGTTTAAGAGGCAATTGCATAAACAATATATATAATTATCTTATTGGGATATGATACATGTAAATGTAACACATTTACCAATAAAAGTACAAAAAAGTTGGCTTGAGCAAAGCTGTATTGATGTAAGGAAATGACATCAAAATGTAACTTGAATATATCAGAGGAAATAGAAAGAACCAGAAATTGTAATTAAGAAGGTTGATACAACAAACTCTCTAAATATACACTTGCTCTTTATTTTTTTAACTTTTTAAAAATACAAATATTTCGTAAAGTAATAATTATAAAAAGAGATTACATGGATTTTTAATATGTATACACGTCATGTGTATAATGATAGCAGCATAAGTTTGGAGAGAATGATTCTATAAAGGCGTAAAGTTTTCATATTTCACTTGAATTATGTTAGTAGAAATCTGTAAGTTTTTGATAAGTTGAGATTATATTGTAAGCCCTAGGAATAATTCAAATAATTAATAAAATAATTTAAAATTATAACTAAAAAGCATGAAGATAATTAAAATATTGCTCCAGAAAATACACATTTAATATAAGTAAGTCACTAAAGGAAGGACAAAGGTAGAAGAATAGATGAAGATATACATTAAGCAAAAAGGAAATGGAAGATATGAATCAAATCACATTAATAATAACATTAAATGTGAATTGATAAAATAATCCATTCAAAAGGCAGATATTTTTACATTAGATTTAAAAATAAAACACATTCCCAGTATACTCTAGCAGAGAAAATATACTTTATTTTTGCTTATTTATTTATTTATTCATTTATTTTTAAAGGTGGCTTTTTGCTGTGTTGCCCAGGTTGTTCTTGAACCCCTGGGCTCAATTTATACTCCCACCATGCCCCCCCGCCCAATTGCTGGAATTACAGGCATGAGCCACCACAGCTAGCCAGAAGATACTCTTTAAATTTAAATAAAATAGTAAGTTGAAAAGAAAAGCTAGAAGCATGAAAGCAGCCACCACTATAGTAAAGCCGGCCTGGCTATACTAAAATTAGACTACATTAAAACAAACAAGTGTTATTAAAGAGGGGCATTTCATGGTGACAAAAAGTCAATGTATTAAAAATATATAATAATTATAAACCTACATGCAACTGACAACATAGCCCTAAATACAAGAAACAAAAGCTGACAAAACTGAGAATGGGAATTTAAAATTAATATTTGGAGATTTTAATAATCTACTTAAATAACTAATGTAAAAGCTTTTCAGAAGCTAAAAAAAGAGAAAAAAAACCCACAATATTTGAACAGAACTATCAACCATCTACACCTAATAAAAATCCGTAGAACACTCCATCAAAAATCAGAAAAATACATTCTTCTTAAAACCTTTGGAATTTTTTCAGAATAGGCCATATGCTAATACATTAGGTGAAAGAGATGGAAAAAGTACAACATATGTCCTTGGACCACAGTGGAATTAAATTAAAAATAAGAACAAAAATAAATCTGAGAATTTCTCAAATGTGCAAAAATTAAGCAACATACATAACCAATAGGTTAAAAAATCACAAGGAAAGGTAGAAAATACTTTGTGATTAATGAAAATTAAAATATGACCAAGTAAAACTTATGAGATACAGAGCTCAGAGGAACATTTATAGCTATAAATTCTGTAAAAAAGGGTTAAAATTTGAAATCAAATACTTAACCTTTCACCTTGAGAAACTAGGAAAAGAAAGGCAAACTAAGTATATACAGAAAACAGAAGAAAAAATAATGATTAAGCATTAATAAATTAAATGATAAATATATAAACCATAAAGAAAAATAAGATTGCCCAAAATTTGGTATTTAAAAAGTGCAACAAATTGACAGGTCTTCATCTACAATAACCATACAATTTAAAAAGAGAAGATGTAAATTACCAAAATCAGAAAAGAAAGAGAGCATTGCTACCGAACTTACAGAAGTATAAACAACAATTAGGAAATACTGTGAAACTCTATGCCAGGGCACCACATGAGTTAGAAGAAACAAAGAAAGTCCTAGAAAGGCACAAACTACCAAAAGTAACTTAAGAAATAGAAAATATAAACTGGCTTATGACAAATAAAGAGATTAAATCTATAAGTTAAAAATATCCCCCTCCCCCTACCACCACCCTAACACACACACACAAACTCGGGTCATGATGGCTTCCCTGGTGAATTATATCAGATATTCAAAGAATCATGACTAATATTGAAAATAACTGTCTATACCCTAGAAATAAAGAATTCAAAATATAAATTTAAAAATTTATTCAACTTACAAAAATATTAAAAAATGAAATACTTAAGAGTAAATTTAAATGCAAAACTGCAAAAGATTGTTGACAGAAATTAAAAGATTTAAATAAATGGAAAGACAGGTTGGGCACAATGGTTCAGGCTGGTAATGCCAACACTTTGGGAGACCAAGATGGGAGAATCACTTGGGTCCAGGAGTTTGAGACCAGCCTGGGCAGCATAGGAAGACCCTGTTTCTACAAAAAAATGAAAAAAAAAATATATATATATGTGTATATATACACACACACATATACATGTGCTTATATATACATATATTATTTATAATTTATGTAATATAAATTACACAATTTTTATATAATTATATAATTAGCTGGATGTTCTGCCACACACCTGTAGTCCCACCCAGCTATTCACCTCTGGAGGCTAAAATGGGAAAGTCACTTGAGCCCAGGAGTTTGGGGCTGCAGTGAGCCACGATTGTGTAACTGCACTCCAGCCTAGGTGACAGAGCAAGACCCTGTCTCAACAAAAACGAAAACAAATGAATTAATTAAATAAGTGGAAAGACAGCCTATGGTACATGTTCTGGTACACAGACTTACTTATTTGCACTTGGTTTCAGTGATGCAAATTAGTGGGTTCATAATAAGCTTTTCTATTACTATATCTTTTCATTAAGATCTAAAAATCATGCTGCTACCATTTATATGGCTAGATAGATTCAGGAAGGGCACTTTTTTAGCTGTCCTACAACCTAATGTGGGATGCAAGATGTGAGAAATTCACTAGCCAGACTCGTACATTTAGTCCAAGGTTTTTCAACATTGGCATTATTGACATTTTAGACAATTCATTTTTATAAGGGAACTATTTTGTGCATTGTAGAAAGTTTAGCAGCAGCCCTAGATTCTAGTCAAGCTCCCTATTCCCCACTCGCGGGTTTCTTAATGCTCACACTTACGGCCCTGTCGTGACAATAAAAAAATGCCTTTAGACACTGCCAAATGTCTCCTGGAGGGGGTGGGGTAAATCACTTCCATGTGAGAATAACTGATTTAGGCAATGACATAAGAGGCCTCTGAATTCATTTTGCTTTTACCATAATCAGAGTAGCCCTTCCCTATATTACTAGCCTACACATTTTCTATGGGTCTGCCAGTGCAAAGCAAAACACTACCTTGCCATTTACCTTGTATTTGACTTTTCTTCAGTGATCTCCATCTCCTCTCAGTTCCTAAGGAAACCATTAGCCCCCAACTCCCAAAAAAGTCATTAACTGATGTATCATTTTATCTTATTTTCTATTTATTTATATTTGTTGTCTTTTTTCCCTACTGAGCCTATATGCACTTGCTACTAGGAAATATGCTATATATTTTATTTTCTATGTGTGATTAACAAAGTTGAAATGCTCACTTAATAAATGGTTGGATGTTCCAAACATTATACACACACACACACACACACACACACACACACACACACACACACACGCATGACATTTCTGAACAGAGAATGCGTCTTCCTTTGTGAGTCTATGAGTCTGGATGTATGAGAACAAGATGTATGTCACTGGGGCATTTTAACTAATATTAAGTCTGATTTGTCAAGTGGTTTAACTATTTCTTTTTCATAAGTGAAGCATTACTGAAAAAGGTATATTAACTCTTTTAAGAGGAACATACATATAAATGCTACATATGTGTATAGAACTAAGCCAGGATCTTGGTAAACAAACTATAAAAAGTCACCAGTCAATATTATACGATTTTACAGCCTCTGGTGTGCAGTATGGCACAAATACACATTTGGTGACTGAAACATAATAAGCAACATTCTACCTACATACATTATCTTTAAAATTGTAACATTTTCTGGCAATAGATATTTTCACTTTACTCTAAACATGCAACCTACTAACAAATTCTCTCCTGAACTCAGCGTTTCTAAACAGAAATGGCTTTTTGACGTATGATAGCAGAAATAACGCAGGTGTAAAAGGGGTCATATAAAGAAGTATATTCAGTAAAATTAAGAGGATTTAGGCCCTTTTGTATATATTCTACTACATGAAAGGAAGTAATTCTGAGATTATGGCGCTCATTGGACTTTTTAAAGTTATGAAACACTTGAAAGGTTAAACAATGTTATTAAATGGTTTTAGGAGTTCATAAATTAGTCACTATAGATTTTTTTAACAAACGCACTTTAAGATAAAGCAGAATGATTTGGAACTGTATTGATTGATTCCATTAAAAGTGTCAATATATATCCTCATTTCACTTTTCCTTTAGAAATACAATCAAGAAAATGTTGGTACTACTGGTTATAATTTTTAATACTAAATTAGAGTATTTAAGTGTATTCTAACTGATTTTTTTCTGACAAGCAAAAAAGTCACTAAAAATACATTTGAAAAGAAATGTTTCTGCCATAATGTATCTCAGATGGTAGAATGATTTGGAGAAAATAGCTTTTGGTGAAACATGTAAAAACATCAGTGGGTGGAGAAGTGAGAAATGTTTCATGAATGATTCTTGAGTTGTCAAATATTAAAATAAAATGCATCTTCTATTTTGGTTTCTGAATTTAAAAGTGATTCCAAGTAAAGCTCTAGTTAATCTATTGTGTCATCCAATTGTGAAAATTACCTAAAATAATATATTTCATGATGGAGAAAATTTCCAGATTTCAAGGTTTCTCAGCCAGCTGCAAGGTTGACTCCAACCTAGACAGAGAGATGAACATAGGACCTGATGAAAAGAGAGAGGTTTAGTTGTTGTTTCTTTATTTTATTTATGAGTCAAATTGTATTTGAGGAAGAGGTACAGCATGTCAAAATCTGAAGGAACAGAAGAGAAGAAAAATGAAAAAAATAAACATTGTGTCAAAAAGCAGGACGAAATAAGAAAGCAATCTTGGTTCTGCATTGCTCTTTTTAACATGTGACTGTGAATGGTAAATGCATGTATTCGAGTGACACTTTCATCTAATATTCAGTATGTATGTGTTATGAAGAAGCAGGTTAGACATTAGTGACATTTGCATAACTAACAGTGACCAGCCACTATAGGGACATGCGAAAGCTTGGACAATGCCCACTTGGTGTTCTTATATTCAGGGAAATAAACAGTAATCTCAAAGTCCACATAATGCCAGTCTGTGCAGACACACTTCACTACCTGCCCTATCAATAATCTCCTTTGAGAATCTAGGGCCATTTACTTTGCATACGTGAGCTAAATGTGCCTGCTGGAACTCTGCTACCATTATGTTCTTAGGCAGAAGGAACTTTTTGGAGTCTGAGGTCACTCATACCCTGGCTTACTAACCAGTAAGTCTTGGTTTATATTCTGCCCCAACAAAAACAACCAAGTTCTTGATTTACTCTCCTCTGGCAAATCTCCATTATTACCCTTTCTACTTACAACATACAGTGCTGTGTATCCGTGTAAACTACCATGTTCAACTGTATAGTATCTTCCCCAACTGATGATGCCTGGAGAGTCCTTTTCAGTTTTAACAACATTATGCCTATACTGAGAGTATGGATATATAGAAAGGATCTACCTTTACAGAAAAAAAAGCTGTATGAAGAAGGTACAGAAAAAATTGGAACATATGCCAGGCCAATTTGTATAGGTATAAAAAGGAGAAAATATGAGAAGCTTCGCAGAAGTGGCTAGAGTAGGAGACACTACATGATAAGTGTATGGCATGACTTCACTTTTTCTTAATGTATATTGGCAAAAGAATTGGATACTCATTTCCTTTAAATAAAATGATAAACCCTGAGATAAACACATTTCTTTGGATGTTTTGTACTGCTTTCCTCTTACTGAATCTCACTATCTATAAAGTCGTTTCAGAAGTGCTACATGTGTGACCTCTTTTTGAAAGAAAGTAAGCATTGTTTTAATAAAAAAAGTACTTTTTTCCTTTGGCTTTAACTTTTATTTGCATAGTTTAATGTGCTTTGATGCCAAAAAAAATCACTTCTTTTACCCAGCCATAGAAATGGTGATAACAGGGAATTTAGATTCTGATAAAATGAAATAACAATATAAAGGCTTCTTCTGAATTCATTAATTTGTATCACTGAAAGAAAGGGAACTACCAATAAAACGCATGTGCTACAATATACACCACAAGGGCAGGTATGAAACATATTCTAAGAGATTATGTGACTATTCATCATGCGAAATGTGTCTACCTACAGATCATCTGTGCACAAACCTCTATGCATGTACATGCACATTATTTGAACAAATAAATCTCTGCTTTTTTGTCTTTCCCCCTGGAGCTCTGGCTATCTTTCCATTTTGCTGTTCAGATTAAAATACTATCAAAACCAGGCATGATTCTCCATCATTTGTTTTCTTATGGTAACATTTACCTTCATTTGAACAGTCACTGGCCACAAATCTTCATATGTTATGTTATAGTGCTGACTTTCTGATGTATAACAATGTATAGAATTCTCAATAGAATGCACATAATTCAGAATTATGTAACTGAATGACCATTAGAACTGAAAAAGGTTTACTGAAAAGAAATCAAAGAAAAATAAATTCAGTATATACCATTCCTAAATTGCTAACATTAAACCTTAGTGTGTTCATGAACAAACTTAATTCCATTTTCTGACAAATAAACCAAAGCAAAATGCTATGATTTTCATCTCTTTAGCAGTATTATAGCACAAAAATGCCATTCTCTGAAATTCATATCCATCAGACTAAAATGACTGAATTTACATTAGCTATTTGATGGAATAAAATAAATTGTTTTAATAGGACATACCAAGTGGATCAATGTTTCCTGCTTTGAAAATGAACATCTTAGTTTTCCCTAGGCATTTGTGGAAACAAGAGATCATTATTCTATGACATTGTTTCATTCCATTGACATTTCTGAACAGAGAATGCTTCTTCCTTTGTGAGTCTATGAGTTTGCATGAAAACAAGATGTATATCACTGGGGCATTTTAACTAGTATTAAGTCTGATTTGTCAAGTGTTTTAACTATTTCTTTTTCATAAGTGAAGCACCATTGAAAAAGGTATATTTTAAAATGCATCTTTTAAAATGCAAGGATACTCTTATTGACTAAATGACTGAATTGATTCATTAAATAGTGCCTTAACTGCCTAAAATAGTAAATGCAACTTCAAAAGGTGTCAAACTTGCAACATGGAACATCTCTGGCAGTAAAATAATCAATATAACCATTCCATTTTCCATTTTGTGAAGGATTTTATGGCTATTTAGTAGAGTTATTTGCCCTTGTTTTAAATTTTTTTTCCTTTCCAGCATATTCCATAGGCTTAAATGATACAGCATGCACAGAAAAAAATTAACTGCTGTATTTATGGTTCAGATTAAAGTGAAACAGAGCAGACTACTATAATGAATGTTTGAAAAACCTCAGAAACTCACTATTACGTAGAAATTATGGTGACCTGGGGGAATTAGAATTTTGATGGTTTTTGTTTGTGTTTTCATTCTTGAGCAATGACTTAGTGCTGAATTTAAACAAACAAGGATTCTATATAATACTTTAGAAATGTTTTTAAGGATTTCAGAGACCATAACTGTAAGTACTTTAGTAGATAATATACATAGACACAAGAAAATATGATTGTCATACATTTTAAATATACATCATTTATTCATTTAACAGATTGTTTTAGCAACATGGACTACACCAAATGTTAGGAATACAGAATTATCATAAGCCCTTGAAGTCTTCAGTTTAAACCCTACCGTCCCCACATGCATGTACAAAGAAGTCCTTATATTTGCTTATGACTTCTCTGAAACTTATTTTCAAAACAAAATTAAATGAATAATATATGAATTACCTTATCATTCCATCAACAAAATGATCAGTCTGATTTGTTACCTACATCTTCTGTTTCTTTCCCTTGTAATGATAGCTCAAGCTTTCTTCTTTCTTACAATGACAAATCTTCCCATTTGTTTGAAAGGTCTTGTCTCCTCTTGTCAACACAGAAAGTTTTGACTTCTTTCACTAAATTATGAAAAAATTGAGTGTTACCTTCTTTAATTTACTACTGTTTAAAGCCTCTGTGAAAATAAGCTGACCTGAATATTTGCTAATACACTAAATTTTGTGATTCGCCAGGTCTGGAATTGATCTATCTAATGTTACACTTTGTGTACCTTTGGTTAAACAAGCAATTCAATGAGGACCAACCTTCATAAGGCATAACCAGCAGTGTAAGAACCTCTTGTACAAGAAGACTAGAGAATTATTTTAAAATAGAGGTGCTACAGAGAGTCCTCAACATCTCTCTGCATAGTAGTTATAAGTAATCTCTAAATCCTATCCTTTCTCCAGTCATAAATCTGAATACAGATAATCAGGTTTTTCTTTTATTATCTTGTTAATGTATATTACAATAAGGCTCTATCTATAAAATAAGCAAACAAATGATTACCAGAAGAAACAACTCATACCTAGAAAACTTGTAAACACTTTGTAGATTGATTCTTCTTCCCTCCTTATTAGCGAAGAAGATAAAGACCTTAATTTTATCCTTGTGTCTATCCAGAGTCAACCAAACTTGACTAAAATATTCTTGGTCTAAAATTTTCTGGGTAGATAATTTAGTCCAATCTACTCATTATATAATATTTATTAAATATAGTATGTGATAATAAATATATAAATAATACATATATAATGAGTAGATTAGATGATCTTCCACTATATTCATTATATAATATTTATTAACTATAATACATATACAAATATTATATGATATATAAATAATTATATAATGAGTAGGTTGGACTAGTGTATTTATTTATTCATATAATGAGTAGATTGAACTAGATGATGTACCCAAAAAATTTATTTCCATTCCCAAATCCTATGATTTGTGAGAGTTAATATATTAGCTAGTAAAAATGATAAAATCCCCATACTAGCAAGGGATTTTACTAGAATTAAAGTTTCCATTTAAATATGTGAGCACTTTGGATATAGCAGTATTAAATAGATTGGGTATTTTTTTGCCAATAGTTTCCAATAGTAAGACTATCTCCAATTAGTGCTTTAAAGTTTAGACCAGTGTTGTTTTCCCAATATGTTTCCATTTTGTAATTACCAAAGTATGGTAAAAAGGTCCAGGTTTAAATTTTGTAATTATATTATTTTTCACTGTTTAATTATCTATCTGTGTTCTCTTATAACTCATTGAGCTTCTTTAAAATAAATATTTTGAATTCTTTATTGAGTAAATAATAGATCTCTATTTATTTAGAATCTCAATTTCTTTTGAATCAGTTTGATTCTTTTCATACAGGATTTTGATCAATAAATCATTTTTAAATAGATGTTCCTATAGGGGTAAAAAATCTGAGACTTCCTATTTTGCCATCTTGTTGATCTTGCTCTGTGTTTTTGATTTGTGAAATGGATAATTTTTACCAAAACTGTGATGCCAGGGTATGATTATTAAAAATAGCTGTGGCAAAAAGGTGACGATGTTATTTTTTATTGCTTTCACAAATTTACAGTAACATGGCAAACAAATGAGTGTGACTATTATTTGTAAAATTTCATCAGTGTTAATTGTGATCACAATGGACATTGTTAAGCATTATGCTACTTAACACACACTTAAAGTACCATTAATCTATTACTATGACCTCATTTTGTCTACAATCACTTTAATTAATGACAGTTAAATCTAAAATCATATCATATATTGGATAGTGTGTGGCTGTTACATATTATGTTGCACATTTACTAATTCTCTAGAATTTACTAAAGTTAAAATTTATGTTTTATATTATTCTATTCAATAAAAAATGGGCAGGTTTATCAAACAGACCATATCAATACATACAAAGTTCTATTTATAGAAAGACTGTTTGTGAACATTTTAAAGCATGCTTTGTAGGAGAAAATCAATGCTAGTAACTTAAGTATTATATTAATACTAAATACATTAATGCTATAGCTACTTTGAAAATTCTGGGAGTAAAAAGTAGTCTTGGCTGAAAATACTAAGAAATCACAATAAATAAGAGTTAGAGTATAATATATAAAGTTAGATCTCTGCAAAGATGCATATGCAAAATTTACAAAGCATATGCAAAATTTCCAATGCATATATGTTTTTCAGTTAACTTATATTAAGTGTTGATATGATTTAGATCTGTTCACCTACCCAAATCTCATGTTGAATTGTAATCCACCAAGTTGGAAGTGGGGTCTGGGAAGAATGTGATTGGATCATGGGGGTGGATTTTCCTCTTGGTATTGTGTCACAATATTGAGTGAACTCTCATGGGGTCTGCTTGTTTAAAAGTGCGTGACACCTCCCCTTTCCTCTCTTGCTCCTGCTGCCATGTTAGATGTTCCTGCTTCTCTTTTACCTTCTGCCATTATTGTAAGCTTTCTGAGGCCTCCCCAGAAACCAAAGCCTTTAGATTTCTTGTACTGCAGAACCTGCAGAACTGTCAGTCAATTAAACTTCTTTTCTTTATAAATTATCCAGTCTTAGGTATTTCTTCATAGCAGTGTGAGAATGAGGTAATACAGAAAATTGGTACTGAGGAGTGGGGCATTGCTATAAAGATACCAGAAAATGTGGAAGCACTTTTGGACCTGGGTAATGGGCAAAGATTAGAAAAGTGTGGAAAGTTCAGAAGATGACAGAAAGATGACAGAAAATTTAGAACTTCCTAGAGACTTGTTAAATTATTGTGAACAAAATGCAGATGGTGAAATGGATAACAAAGTCCTAGCTAAGGATGTCTCAGATGTAAATGACGAACTTATTTGGAGCTGGAGTAAAGGTAACATTTGCTGGTTTTTTTTTTTTTGTTTTTTGTTTTGTTTTGTTTTGTTTTTGCGAAGTCTTGCTCTGCCGCCAGGCTGGAGTGCAGTGGCATGATCTTGACTCACTGCAACCTCCTCCTCCCAGGTTCAAGCAATTCCTCTGCCTCAGCCTTCTGGGAAGCTGGGACTACAGGCACGTGCCACCACACCTGGCTAATTTTTTGTATTTTAGTAGAGACCAGGTTTCACCATGTTGGCCAGGATGTTCTTGCTCTCCTGACCTCATGATCTGCCCACTTTTGCCTCCCAAAATGCTGGGATTACAGGCATGAGTCACCACACCCAGCCCCACATTTGCTATGTTTTAGAAGAAAGTCCTTGCTCTAGATATCTGTGGAATTTTGAACTTGAGAGTGATGACTTAGGGTACACGGTGGAAGAAATTTCTAAGAAGCAAAACATTCAACAGGTGACCTGGCTGCTTCTTATAACTTAAGTTTATATGAATGAGCAAATAAATGACCTAAAATTGGAACTTACATTTAAAAGAGAACCAGAGTATGAGAGTTTGAAAAGTTTGCAGCTTGGCCATGTGGTATAAAAGGAAAGCCATTTTCAGGAGAGGAAATCAAGCTGGCTGCAGAAATTTGCATAACTAAATGAAAGGCAAGTGCTAATATCCAAGACAATGAGGAGAAGGCTTCAAAGACATTTCAGATACCTTCATGGCAGCTGCTCCCATCACAGGCCTGAAGGGCTAGGAGGACAGAATGGTTTTGTGGGCCAGGACCAGAGCCCTGCTGCTCAATGCAGCCTTAGGACACTGCTTTCCATGACCTGGCTGGTTGGTCTCCAGCATTAGCTCAAAGCCTCAGGCCACAACTCTAGAGGGTGCAAGTCATAAGTCTTGACATCTTCCATGTGGTGTTAAGCCTGTGGATGAGCAGAATATAAAAGTTGAGGCTTTGGAGCCTCCACCTATGTTTCAGAGGATGTATGGAAAAGTCTGGATGTCCAGGAAGAACCCTGCCGTAGGGACAGAGCCTTCATGGAGAACCTCTACTAGGGCAATGCAGAGGAAAATTGTGAGGTTGGAGCCCCCACACAGCGTCCCTACTAGGGCAATGTCTAGTGGAGCTGTGAGAAGAGAGCCACCCTTCTCCAGACTCATGAATCATGAATGCACCAGCAGGTTGCACCCTACACCTGGAAAAGTCACAGGCATTCCACACCAGCCCTTGAGATCAGCTTTGGGATCTGAACTCTACAAATCCACAGGGACAGAGATGCCTAAAGCCTTGGGAGCCCACCCATTGCATCAGTGTGTCCTGGATGTGGGACATGGAATTGAAGGAGATTATTTTGATAATTTAAGATTTAATGACTGCCACACTTTTATGAGTGCTTGCATGGAGCTGGTAGTTCTTCTGCTTTGCCTTATTTCTCCCTTTTGAAATGAGAGTATTTACCCACTGCCCATATGCTCATTGTATCTTGGGAGTAACCAACATGTTTTGATTTTACAGGCTCATAAGTGGAAGGGACTAGCCTTGTCTCAGAGGAGACTTAGAACTTTGGGCTTTTCAGTAATGCTAGAAGGAGTTAAGACTTTGGGGGAATGTTGGGATGGAATGATCATATTTTGCAATGTGAAAAAAACATGAGATTTGGAAGGGTCACAAGTAGAATGATATAGTTTGTATCTATGTCCTTGCCCAAGTTGAATTGTAATCTCCAATGTTGGAGGTGGGAGGTGATTGGATCTTGGGGGTGTATTTTGCCCTTGGTACTCTGACAATCGTGAGTGAGTTCTCCTGACATCTCATTGTTTAAACCATTGTGGCACCTCCCCTGCCCCCCTTGCTCCTTTTCCTGCCATGTAAGACCTTCCTGCTTCCCCTTTGCTCTCCACTGTGATTATAAGTTTCCTGAGGCCTCCCCAGAAGCAGAAGCTGCTATGCTTTCTGTACAGCCTGCAAAACTGTAATTTAATTAAACTTCTTTTCTTTATAAATGTTCCAGTCTCAGGTATTTTTTTATGGCAGTGCAAAAATGGACTAATACCTTATATTAGGTATAGCATGATACAATACCTTACATTAGGGATAGCTTGATAAAGTGCCATTTTTCTGCTCTCATAAACCATACATTCTACCAGAAAATGTTTATATTATTGCATGTCTGTTTACTGATTGCTATCTTATGAGGTCCATGTTGTCTTACATTTTAATACATGATGTTTGTATTACTGTGATTGTTACAAAATGATTAACTGAGTTATTACCAATAGTTTATCAAAACTGTGCCTACATTCTTAAGGGTATATGCTACTAAATTTGCTTGCCTTTTCTTTGTTTAATATGTTTGTTTTTCTAAGGCCACTATAACAAAGAACCATAGCCTGGATAGTTTAAACAAAATAAATTTATTTTTATGACAGTTCTGGAGGGTAGAAGTCTGAAACCAAGGTGTCTACAGAGATGAATTCTTCTGAGTGTCTCTCCTTGGCCTAGGAATAGCTGTCTTCTCCCTCTGTTTTCCTATTTTTTGGTCTCTTTTGATTAGAACCCACTATAGTGATTTCATCCTAACAAAATTACCTCCTTAAAGACCCTATCTCCAAACAGATTGTATTCTGAAAAAACTGGGTGCTAGAACTTCAACATATGATTTTAAGGAACACAATTATTTATTAACATTTTATACTTCCATTTAACTGTGTACTGTGAAGAACACAGATTCTAGAGCTGCAGTGCCTGGTTTTAAATCCCAACCCCATTGCTTATTAGTTATCAGAGATTATGGAAATTACATATGTTTTGTGAATCACTTTTAAACCAGAAATACTGAAAGGACTTATACTATAGAATTTAAGTATTAATTGGATAATTGTAAGTTGTGTGCCACATGGTAAACTATTTAAATGTTAATTATTATTCTTTAGATTACTGTCACAGTTTTTAATTTCATCATAAGCCTTTAGACTATATGAGATTTTAAAACCTTTTCTGTGGGGAATTAATTCTGAAACTGTTTTTGAACCCTATTTTAAAATTATAATTCACATTCAAACTAATGAGCTCCCAATTATGTGTCATTGATCTAATGCAATTTTAACAGTGATTTCTTGTCTCATAATTTTGTCAAACAGTGATCTTTATAATTTATGTATGGTATACTTCAAATTTCCAATAAAATAGTTTCAATTTAGTAAATTATTGTTCACCAAATATACACTTTATTTATCCAATTTTATAAATCTATTTTGGAATTTATTTCAAAATATTTTAATTGGAAATCTATACAATTTACCGTGCATGGCCAGAAACACACAGGTGAAAAACACATAGTTCTTGTTTTCAACAAAAGAAAGTAAGGCACAGAATATAATAACTATAAGAATATGTTTTAGGTGCATTTTCTGGAGATACAGGTGAAATAAAATGACATAACAAGCAAAATGCAACCCTGTTTTGAAAGAAAGCTGGAAGGATATTAGGACCAAATCAAAGGTGGAATTTTTGCTTAGCTATATAAGAAAAAAATAAATCATTGGTGAGATTATAAGATCACAGAAGCTTTTCCACTGATCTTGAAAAACTTCTACTTGCCTGTAATACCTGTTATCAAATGTTTAAAAAGCAACTAAATTCTGTTTCAAGACCTTCTATTTCTACCTTTAGGACCCAAAATCAGCATTTATATAAGGCTCTAGAGTGAACACAGAACAGAGCTCTTACTTATTAGTGATCAGAAAATAAACAAAATATTGTAAAACATATTTAAGGTGTTATAAATCATTTGACCACTGAGGTTTTTAGAGAACAAAAATGCTTTGGGGTATGTGACAAGGTGAAATGGTTTGGCTGTGTCTCCACCCGAATCTCATCTTGAATTGTAGCTCCCATAATTCCCACCCATCATGTGAGGGACCCAGTGAGAGATAATTGAATCATGTGGGTGGATCTTTCTTGTGCTGTTCTTGTGATAGTAAGTCTCACGAGATCTGATGGTTTTATAAAGAAGAGTTCCCCTACATAAGGTCTTTTGCCTGCCATCATGTAAGATGTGACTTTGTTCATCATTTGCCTTTAGCCATGATTATGAGGCCTCCCCAGCCATGTGGAACTGTGAATTAATTAAACCTCTTTCCTTTCTAAATTACCTACTCTTGGGTATGTCTTTATTAGCAGTATGAGAATGGACTAATTCACAGGGTATCTAACACATGTCCTTTTTATCCCCAATTCCACTCTAAATATTGGTTTCTTAACATTACAGAAATAGTTATTTTCTTTCCACAGAGTCTTAGATATTCTTTTCAAAAGTATATGTGCTCTCACCAAAATGAAGCATGTCTTTGCTTGTGCTAAGTATACTTGCAGTGATGGCTAACTTACAATGTTATTCACTGCTAGCTACTACGGAAGAGTTTATTTATTTATTTGTATTGTTGACAGGAATATTTGTACCCCAAACCTCAGCATTACACAATATACTTATTTAACAAATTCGCACATATCCCTCTGAATGTAAAATAAAAGTTGAAATTATTTAAAAAAGACAGTAATAATATTTAGGTATGTCTTCATTCAAACTTTTTTTTTTTTTTTTTTTTTTTTTTTTTTTTTTTTTTTTTTTTTGAGAAAGGGTCTCGCTCGGTGGCCTAGGCTGGAGTGCAGTGGCGCGATCTGCAAGCTCCGCCCCCGGGGTTCCACGCCATTCTCCTGCCTCAGACTCCCGGGTAGCTGGGACTACAGGCGCCCCCACCACGCCCGGCTAATTTTTTCTATTTCTTAGTAGAGACGGGGTTTCACCGTGTTAGCCAGGATGGTCTCGATCTCCTGACCTAGGGATCCGCTTGCCTCGGCCTCCCAAAGTCCTGGGATTACAGGCGTGAGTCACCGCGCCTGGCCCATTCAAACATTTTTTTAAATGTGGAATCACGTGATGAAATAAGTCCCTCAATTAAAAATGCGTACTAGCTTGCCTAACTGGGGAAGCCTTTTCGCCATACTTATTTGTGAGCATGTGTGGGAGCTGCTATATAAGGTACAGCCCCATCTCTGCTCTAGTTTGTAATGTCATCATCTTTCCCCTGAGTTGTTTAGCAGAAGATTTTTATCTTTTTCTCCTGCATGTGGTCAACATCTTTATGCTCAACGTTGCCTGCAACTAGCAGGCTGTTAGAAAGCAAGTCAAGGACTAAAAACCTTAAGAGTAGGAGGACTCAAGTGCTTTGAGAATGCTTAGACTTTCAGGATTCAGAACTCTTTCTAAACCTCTAAAGGACGTTTTATCTTTTCTCTGCTCTGCAGATAATTTTCTGAACTTATCTTGTGTCCTACAAAAATGTTCAGATTTTGATACTTGTATTGACACCTGTATTTTTATATGCCTTACTCTGGTTTCAACTGACATTAGCCAGCTTTTACTTCCAGTAACTTGAATTGGTACTCATTTATAACTTTCTACAAATATAGTTAGTTTAAAGTAAAACAATATGAAATCTTGAAGAATATAAATCACAGAGGATGAAAAGCATTCAGAAGGCTGTACATAATTGCAATGCAGTAGTCCCATTTGCGTTATCTCATGATGATACATAGATTTGCAGATTAGGTATATGATTATGTGTGAGGCCAAGATTTCTTGTTTGTTTGCTAATTTTAGCTGAGTACTAATTTTCAGAATTACCTTCCTTAACAATACTGTTTGTCTCACTGAATTAGTAGTCAATATTTAATCAAGACAGCAATGACATAATTCAATTATTGGGCCTGGGCCATGAGCAATATCTGAAAATGGCTTCAGGTATCACACATAGAACTCTATGTGTCACATAATTCCAACATGATTCCCTAAGTTTTAGGTAAAACATAGTTGAAAAAATATATGTCATTAACTGCTTCTATTCGTAAAGACATACACACAAGCATAGCACATTTCCAGATTTTGATTTGTAACTCAAAGTGGATACAAACTCCAAAAGAGTTCAATGTGGATACTATCAATTATCATGCTTTAATTAGGCAAGAAATTTTTCGTTTTAAAATTGTCATTGGCAATCACTTTTACTGTATATCTTTCCAAATACCATAGTATTTAGTGTCATGGTTAATATTGCCTTGGAAGAAATATGGTTGCCAGGTCAAATTTCTCTAAGAATCACATATGCTGTTTCTTTTCTGAACTTGAAGGTAAAAAATTTGATTCCACTGACTGGAACACAGGTCTCTAAATTTATTTGCAAAAATGCTTACTAGTGTAACTTGTTTTGTGTTTACATAACAATTAATGTCAGTTGCAAGTTTGGCAGTTTAAACCAGTCTAAAAAGTTTCAACAAATATTAGATATTTTAGAATAATTTGTAATTCTTTTATTTTTAGAAAAAAAATGTATTCTGCTTTTCCTCATTTTGCATTTAGCTTTAGCACACTAACTCCACTTGCAGACAATGTGTGCCACTTATGTATGCTAGAACCATATTCCATGATAGCCTACATTTTATGGTGTTAAAAGTGCTATTTGTATTTTACAACAGTTGTCACTCAATCAAGGTTTTCAATTCCTTAGAAACATAAATCAAGTTATTAAATCTTGTGAGTCTAACATCCTTCATCTAAGGAATTACTAGAAAAAAATATGTATCTTTCTTACCGTTTTTTAAAAATATAAATTTAAAATGATGTACTATTTACGAAGAAGTTTATCACTCATTCATAAGTGAGTGCCTGTAAAATTGTCAAGTTTTAACAAGTATTACCACTGTCTTCTCTTTGGGCTTTATCCAATAATTCTTTATTATCATTCTTATAAATATTCTAATATTTTCAGGAAGATTTCAAGGGTATATCCTTTGATCAAAAACTTTATTATGTAAAATTAATCAAACAATGATTTTACGTTGCTTCAGATGTTTTCTTCAAGAATTTTAGCTACATTGCTTAGGAATAGACTCTGCATGAGTATCAACAAGTTGGAAAACAGACAACATTCAGGAAGAAAATCTACTCAATAAGCTATAATAAAATACATCAATAACACAAATACTACACTCTATAATGAAACTCATCTCAGATATTACTAAGTTTTTGCTTTGCTTTTGGCATCCCAAGGCAGCCATAGAGAAGATAATGTACATGAGTAATAAAGTGAATGGACAACATTTTTAAAAATGAAGCATATTTAATTACACAAATTTATATTTACATGAATCCATGTGAATAATTTTGATTTTGTTTTGAACTTAATAATATATATATCTTATTCTGGAAATGTTTTCCACCATGCATAGGATAGTTACATAACTTCCTTCATTTTTATAGATTTAATGCTTGCATGGAAATATCAGTTTACAAAATTATCTGAGAGTATCATTTTTAAAGGTCCACTAGAAAAAATAAAACAACCTACCGAAAGGCATATGATCTAAATAAACATTTTCCAAAAAACTCATCCGATTTTTGTTAAAAATGCCTTGAGATGCCCTCACTACTATAAACATGAATGCTTATGATAGAATAATATGTTTGCTTTGATCATGTTAGTAAGAGCAAAACGTGTTTCTTAAGTCACATTGGGTGTATTTTCTACCAAAATTCTCAGAGCCATGCTCATGCAAATAGTTCTGTTCAGGCAAATGATCATTATACCCAGTTTCCATATCATACACATTCATACACAGTTAGACACATTTCTGGTGGAGATGTAAACAACGGTATGGAATTCTTCAGCCTCTCCTATCTATACATTATTTCACTCTGAATATGTACCCTAAATAATAATTCTTATACTTCATTTATTTATACCAATATTATTTTTCTTGTGTCAGTATTTGTAAACTAATGCCTGCATATAGGAAATAAAAAAGTGATACAAAAATGAGAGTAGCTATAAGATTGGCACTTCAGATTGGTAGGTGTATGGATAATTATAACAGCAATTATAGAATTATTACGTGTTATTTTTTAAAATAAGTAAGATAAATAGCACAATGAAGATATTGTGGTGTTCTGGAAATTTCAAAAATACTAATAATATAAAAACATTATAAATGCTTAAATAGAAAAGAAGAAAATTGCACATCTAACCATCCTAATAATAATATTTTCCTATGTTTACTTTTCATGGTAGTTGTCATGTCAGTGAGCTTTTATACTTTCCTGTACACATTTAGCATTATTTCAAAAGTCTTTGTTCATGTAACTGCATTCATCATGATGGTGCATAATATCCCATCCAGAGAATCATCAAATGAACTGTTTATTATTGCACACTTGTGCTTTTATTCTTGGTCTTGTGCTAATATTTGTCAATCATTATCTACAGTTCCAGGCATTATACTAACAGCTTCTAGGCTTTAACTTACATAAGGATTATTTCCAGTGATTCCTGGAATAATGTCATGGTGACAAGAGTGTGCACATCTTATTTTGCATCTTCTCTATCATATTTTGAGATTGATGTACCAGAAGCAGAATTACTATGTCAAAAGTTATAAATGTTTCTTGGTTAGATACTGTACAAAAAAGTTGTACCAAGTTCCACATACCAAACAAGTTGTACCAAGTTAGAATGCTACTAGGTTTATAGGAGAGCATCCCTTTCAGCCTTTCTTTTTAAATCTAAAATGTTTAGCAAGTTCAAAAATAAAGTTCTGTAAACA
>NW_012109519.1:778818-800159 GCF_000951045.1 Mandrillus leucophaeus | reverse complement strand
TTTTTTTTTAAGATTTTAAAATATTTTCTATGTTGTCCCTAGATATTTAAAAGTAAGATAAATTATAATGTGATAAAAAAGATGATTGGGCTTATAAAGTATGTGTAATACTAGTAAAAAATAAATAATACCTATAATAATTTCTATATTATATGTACATTTTTTGTTTGTAACATAAAATGCATCAATTTAAACAATGTCTCACACATTGTTTTAAATCCCTCATTTTTGCGATACTTTATCTTTTTTTAAATAAAATAATATTCTATAGTGCTACTTTCTTTAAAACACGAAAACTTGGAAAAATCAATTGGTCATTTGCAATGCAAAATATTCTAAACTTATCAGTTTTTTTCCTATAATTAATCTCAATTAACCACACAATGCAGTCAGTTAGGTAAATTATAGTTTATCATCATTGTATATGTTACAAATTCAACCCAATTGCTTTTTCAGTTTGTAGACACAGATTGTGAATGAGGGTTTTCCTAGACAAAAGTTGTTCCCTGAATGATCTTTTCACCTTATGTTCCTCTTCAGTGTCTTCGTGTGGTATTTTAGTATCAGGTTTCTTCCAAGCTGGTATTCTGTAGGATGACATTTTTTTTTTTTTTTTTCTGACCGATTTTTCCTACCCTTGCATGGATAGGAAATTTTCTTGGAATTAATTTTATTTGGAATTTATTTTGTTAATCTGATGGAATTACTTTTGTTTTTCCAAAAGTTAATGCTAATGATAGATTAATGTATTGTTGCAAATAGTAATATATTTGCATTTAAACCTTTCCTTAGTCCTTGCATGGAATCAAGGTACGCTGTAAGAAGTGTTTGGAGGCTGATGAGTCAGTGGTCACTTGTTCTACTCCATTGTCAATTACTTAGAGGTATTGGTATGGCTGTTGATCTTCCTTAGTTTTGAGAGGTAAGTCTCAAAACAGAAATCAGAGGGCACTGTCAGAAATCTTCAAAACAGAAACTTTGCCGTGATGAAGTCTTATTCATCATTCAGGCCTTATTAGCTGTTCTCTCTTCTCATGTGTAGTTCTACTTTAGATAGCACCTAAAGCACAGACAGACCCTATGTAGAGTTAAAAAAAGA
Source organism: Mandrillus leucophaeus (assembly GCF_000951045.1). Taxonomy (NCBI): domain Eukaryota; kingdom Metazoa; phylum Chordata; class Mammalia; order Primates; family Cercopithecidae; genus Mandrillus; species Mandrillus leucophaeus. The sequence goes on along the minus strand of NW_012109519.1, from coordinate 799,060 downwards.
TGTCGACCTTCAACATTTATGATAGTAAGAAATCCCAAGATTTTTTTTTTTCAAATGCATTTTTATTTTAAATAGAGACATGTTCTGGGACACCTTGGTCAAATTTCCCCATATAAGTACAGTATTTTGTATCATGCACCATACAATTGGAAACAGATGCAATTAGCCAAAGTATATTATGCAAGAATCTGTATACTCAGATTTCCCAGATCATAAATTTCACATCTACATTCACATATACATAATATATTTTAAAGATTTCTACAAAAAAGCCTTTCATCACCCAAATTATGTTTACTAAAGAAGAAAGTGAGAACTGTTGCTCTTACTCCTCAGTGCCTCATGTCATAGAATGGTGATGTAAACAACAGTTCCCATGATCACCACTTCTGTCCCAGGCCATTCAATTACAAAGGTCAGACTGTCTCCCCATGCCTTGTGAAACAATTGCCTGCCAAATAGAAAAAAGTGTTGATGGATCATAAAAATTATTCATATATTCAGAAAAGAAAAAAGTAGCAACAGAGAGCTCAAAATGAGAGTTGTTATATACATTTAAACACACACATTTAAGCATAAAGGATATAAATTACTCTATTGAATAGGTACTGTTTTTCCCATTTTATGGATGAAAAAAACTGAGGCAGCAAAAGTTACTTTCTCAAAGTCATGTAAATACTAAGTGGCAGAGGTGAAATATGAATCCAAGTAATGAGGTAATCTGTTTCCAAAATCTATGTTCAGAAACATTGCACCACATTGCCTAAATAAAGGTATGACTAACAAAAAAGATTGATGACAGTTATTGTGCACTTATTAGTTACAAATCAACTACCTATGTTGCATGTATTTTTAATTTAATTCTCAAAATAAACCACTGAATAGATATTATTTCCATTTTACTGAGGAGAAAACTTAGGAAGAGAGGTTTACTGACATGTTTGAAGTCAAATAGCTCGTAAGGGGTTGAAGCAGAATTTGAGTTCAAATCTATTTAAATCAAGCTTTAAAAGTCTTAATTATTGTCATTGAATGAATAAATAGGTGGATGGAAAAATAGATGATTAGATTTATGGGTATATTTGTATACAAGTACATATGCATACTCCCTGAACATATGGATATAAATGGGTTTATGAATGTATATTATGTTTATGTATTCATATTTATGTCTTTCATAAAATAAAAAAGTGAATAATAAAAACATTTGTGGAATAATAATTTTAAAATATTTTACAGTCTGATTTTTATTTTTATTTCAATGAACTAAGTTTATGACTTAGAGTACATGAGATACTATGGAGAATGGGGACAAAATAATTGAAAGGTTCAAGCTGTTCCTTTAGTATAGATTTGAGATCTCCTTGAATTTGAGATCTCCCTGAATGTAGGATAAAGTCTTAAATAATCATTATATTTCTAATGCACATCACAATATATAGCACATAACAGGAAATTAGGGGATATTTGGATTGGTGTGGCCTATTTATGTTATTTGTTGAAACACTTTGGAACAAATTCTACAGGCTGAGTTGGTAATTTTGATGTGAGTATCCCAAAGGAACATCAATTATTATTTCCCTTTTATGAGCTATCTAGAAGTATGAGAAGAAAGTGTGTTCATGGACTTTGGTGAATGTCCGAGTATTTTTGTTAGAGAAGTCATAATTCTAACTTAATGCCTGTCTTTTTCTGACTTCTTAACTTACAATTTGTTGCAAATGTTTCCTGTTTAATTCAACTATTATTTGTATAAGTGAGATAGCTTAGTTGCAGTAGATAAAGCTATGTTTAGTGACAGTTTCAGGCAGTAAACTTCACAATCTACACGACACTATGTGAAGCAAAATGTTTTCCATTTCCAGGAATTATTCTCAGATAATTCATGTGGTCAATATATATTCAATAACTCCCTAATAGTTACTATTTTTAAAGGTGATTCAACTATAGTATTATGTGAATATATGTAACAGCAGTGTTACATATATTATATATATAGTATATCACACTATGTGATATACTACATGTGTGAATATGTATAACAGCAGTGTTACCTATTACATATATAATAGTGAATATATGTGAATGTGAATATATATTTTATATATACTATATATAAAATATATAACCCTGCTGTCATATATATTCACATCATACTATAACATTTATGATCAATTATATTATTTCATGATCATGAATTAATGTATTTTATCGTTATTGTTCCCAAAGATTATTTCTTAATGTAGAATTTACTTTTAAGACAAGATTGCCATAGATTTGTTTTAAGAATATATTTTAGTAATTGGTAGAGGTCATAGTTACATTTAAAAAAATAAACTAAACAAATAGCTAGAATAAAGAGAAGGAGAACAACCTGCCGTCACAGGGAAGACATAACAGCTAATTTGTACAGGTAAAGCACACCTTTATTACTTGGTGGTGGTGTAATTGTTTTCTTTTTTTTTTTTTTGTACTGTTAAAGAAGGAAATATTTAATCATAACTTAGAATTAAAAGGTTTATTGTAGATGCTACATATTCAAGTACTAAAATGATCTAACAAAAAAGTCACTTACAATAAGGTACATTCCTTTTTTGAGATTCATTTTACAAACTAAGCATAGTTATTTATTCAAGCATTTTCATAATAAAATATGTTTTAGATTTGGATATTATATAAACATCTATTTTCCTCCTTGAATCCCAGGTGCATAGACAAATGCAACAGATAGAAATATTAGTAGCATCAGTAAAATTTTACAATGTCAGCACATTAAAAAGGTACTGATATCTATTTTGCATGCGCGCTCTACAAATCTCTATTTCTTTGATTACTGAACTTTGAGAGAAGCAGCAAAAACCTTTTGGTGTTTGTGGGAGGATTTGGGTTCACTTTAAAGATTTCTTTTAAGAAGAGTGAGAGATTGTTTAAGACTATAAATGTCTTTATTGGAATTATGCTCTTACCCTCATTTATTTTAACAAGATTTGTAATGCATTCTGGCCCTTGATCTCTTAGTTGGAAACACTGCCTGTTGTTCCATTATTCCACCATCCATTTGCAAATAACAATACATCAGAACCTTTTCTTGCTACAGAAACAATGCCCTTTATTTGAGAAAGGACATTGTTTTGACAGATAAAGTAGGCATTTGATAAATTGAAACAGGTTTTGAATTATTTTGAGGGAATGTGTGCTACATCTGTCTGCTGATATTCCACTAAAATAGTGCTTAACTTTCTTGTCTGTTTGTGATTTATTGAGCTACAGAAAAGGTTAGGAAAATTTCGTGGCTCTTCTCATATAATTTGTAAGAGAATCAAATAGCATTTGTTAATGTTTATGATATTTAAAAGGTAAAATTACTCCTAAACTTTTATTCACGGTAGATATTGTAGTGACACCTAAAACAAAAGAATATATTAAATGGAATTATTGTTCTTACATTAGTAAATTCATGTTGGAGAAATTTTTAAAAAGCAGTAATGTAAAACTGTTGTCCCAAACCAGTAATTTTAGGTTGCACACATTTTTAAATTAGATCTTATGCAAAAAGTTTACTTTTGGAATAATGTAGGTGTAGCAAGTCATGAGGAAACATCAAATGCTATTAGGAGTACATAACAGAAAGAGTTGTGGGAAAAAAAATATATTAGCACCCCCATATTCCTTTTTTTACTAAATGAATTTCTAACTTACAGAATTCTTCCTTGAACAATAAAAATTCTTCTTGAAAAGATAATTATAGCCACAGACAAAAGCTTCCCAATTGAAAAATCATTTAAATTTATCAGCATTCATATGCAAAAAATTTTATAGAGCATTTTCAAATTAATAAATTGTTCCCTCCTAAATATAGTAAGAACAAACTACAGCATATGAAATAGGTTTATTTTGATTTATCATATAGATCCATATTATCTTAAACTTTGATATCAGCATTCAAAATTTTAAAATCTGTTTTTGAAATTATTTTTGAATCTATTTTTCCATATAGTCTTTAGGTTAGTAGAGGTTGAATTATCATCCCCATTCAACAAATAAGGACCTTGAGGGAGAAAGGATCAAAGGTCACAGAGTTGTGGCTAAGATGGTATGATGAAAGATGTTTAACCTCTAGTGCTTCTTTCAGTAGGCCACACCCCCAAGAGCTGCGTAAAGTTTAAGAATTACATGCTTGGCTGGGTGCAGTGGCTCATGCCTGTAATCCCAGTGCTTCAAGGGGTCAAGACAAGAAGATCTCTTAAAGCCAGGAGTGTGAGATCAGCCTGGGCTACACAGGGAGACCAGATCTGTTAAAAAAGAAAAAGCGTTACATGCTCTACATGGATACTGTACAAGCAACGTTAAATACCTGGTGTGCAAAGCACATTGTTGCTTACAGCTTTATGCCAGAAAGAAATAAACCACGGTACCCTAAAAGTCCTAATTTCTTGAACAGTATTGGTTTCAGGTCTACTTAGTAGCAGAATAAAAAAGTTTATATTTTCTATTGCTTCTTAAATTGTGTCTTATTATTCTCTCTTTCTTTGTTATCAGAGTATGCTTTGACTCTCCTGTTCTCTCCTTCCCCCACCCCTATTCTCATACAAATGCACACATGATTTTGAATTCTGAATATTCAAAATCCATGGTTTAGCCAAGGCAATCTATTACTAATAATCGAGGCAATCTATTACTAATAATCGAGGCAATCTATTACTAACAATTGGGGCATTGCAAAATTGTTGTTTATTTTCACTTTAGGGGTCACTCCTAAATAATGCATATAATTAATATCCCTACTGCCCCAGTATGCAGTCATCTGTGATATAATGACGGATTATGTCAGCCCTTCGTAACTCCAACAAAGCTTTTGTATGCATACTGAAGAGTAGGATGTTGGGTGACAGTAGGGTATTTATTCAGTTAACGAATATTTGTTGAGCAATAATATGTATCAAGTGTATTTTTAGTTACTGGGAATTCAGCAGTGACCAAAACACTCAAAAAATCCTTGTCCTAAGAACTTAATTCTGTGCTTTTAACAGGTGTAACTCCTCCCCTCATCCTTCTTTCTTCCCTCCCTCCCTACCTCCCTCCCTTTCTTCCTTCCTTCCTCTCCTTGTCTCAATTCTTTTCCTTTCTTTTCCTTTTCCTCCTTTTATTTACTCACTTATGTATTCATACTAACAATCATTCAATCAGTATTTGCCAGACACAGTGCAAGGCACTACTTCAAGAAATAACAGCACTGTAGACAGATATAGTATTTTAAGTACACATGCCATGAGTGGAATCTACCTTATTTTCATTTTGTAGACTAAAATATTATCTATATTCCACAATTACTACCTAATTATTTTGATAATCAATTATCAGATATCAATTCATCTGATGAACCTTTTCTAAATTTGCATATTGTAAAGTGAGAGAAGATGTTATCATGTGATGTGAGAGCACACACATTTTTCTGATAAAATACAATTTGCATAAGAATGCACACACACCTGTATTAATTTATGTTTTACCAAAAACAAATTACATATTTCTTCTAATGTAGCTTCTTTACATTTTAAGGTCATAGGAGCATTTCATCGAACTCAATGTGTTATCTATTAAAATTTGTTTTAAACTTTAAAGTGGAATAATTAAAGACCCATTCTTATTTTATTTGTCCGCTACTATACTATACTGCTCTTTAGAAAAACAAAAATGTGTCTTTATTCACATCTATGCTGCCGAAGAATACAAATCTTTCCTTTCTATGGTCCTATGGCCACTCTTGCTCCTCTTATCCCCAATCCCTCTATGCACATCAAGAGATTTATATTTTTATAAGCCTATAGAATGCTTTCCTCTTTGTATCACTTTTGCCTATAATTCCTCTATTTCAATGTATCTCGTCCTTGGCACTATTGAGAATTTGGGCCAGACAATTTATTTATTTTTTTCCGGTAGGTGGGGGAAATGGCTCTACTCAGCATTGTAGGGTGTTTAGCAGCATCCCTGGCCTCTACCCACCAGATGCCAGTAGCACCGCTACTTACTCACATGTGACAATCAAAAATGTCCCTAAACATTGCTAAATCTCTTCCAAAGTGCCAATCGAATCACTGCTTTAATCTAACATCGACTCCAATTGGCAACAATAATTCATTCTTTAAGATATACCTGAAATATACATCCTTTGAAGCCCCTGTTCACCTTCAAATTACAAATGAAGACTCTAGGCTTTGTGCTTGCCATGTAAAATTTTTTGCTTTTCCTTATTTCTCTTATTTCGCTTATTTACTTACTGTTATCTGTACTAGATTACAAATCCCTCAGGAGAAAGAAATAATTTTCTCACTTATTTTATATTTCCAGAGTACAGCACTGATGCTAGTAAATATTTATTACCCAAATGCATGAAAGAAAACAAATGAATGAAATTTAAAGATGCAGATTGATTAGGTATGAAAGACCCTGTAAAAACATTGCTATTTAAGTTCATGGTTGTACTATTTTTAGAAAGAAAATGATATAAAACTGTAAAGTTCTCTACACATGAAAGCAACTATAAGGTACCTACTAATAACCCACTCCTGGACCATTTGTTATGGAACCAACAAATTCAATCAGTCTCAATTTGTACCATTTCTGAAGGAAAGGCTTCAAGTTTTCAGGCTATATGAGGCACTAGAATAATCTGTGGAAGCAGTTAAACTGCTGTATAATCTTTCCCTCTGTTGGTATGTGTTTGTAACAGAAATGGCCATTGTAATTACTATGGAGCCTATTGCTATTTTTGTAAGAAATGCTAATAAGGATATAAGAATCCATCTGAACAGCAAATATGTTCTAGTATACCTACTAGTTACATTGGCTATTAATAAAATTTATTTTCTGTAATATACCTGTTACAAGAATAATTCTTTTGCACTGTATTTCCATCAAGCATATAAGACAAATATGAACTATCAATTGATAAAACCTAACTTCAAATGTCTTTCTCCTCAGACTAATGTGGAAACTAGAGTTGTAATTATAAATTGCTTGTACCTATTAAAACTCTAAGTTCTAGTTTTATATATTTCCTATAAACCATATAATCATTTGAAGATTTTGTAGGTTTTGAACATATATCCCTACAGCACTTTCTGCTTTTTTACCAATGTTTTTCATTTTCATAAAGCAACATTTTAGCAATAATTTATAAAGCTTTTCTTTCTTAAACAGCAAGTCAAGTGACTCAATTCTATTTCTAAACAGTATGATTTTATGAGAAAATTACTATTATTCTCTCAAATTTTAAAAATTATAATCTTTTTTTTTTGCTTCAGCCTTTTAAGGAAAGCTTCTATAATTGGCTTACTTTCAAAGGATATAAAATATGTATTCATTAAGATGTCAATTAAATTTCAGAAATAATTTTGAAAGTGAAAAACAGAACAAGCAAGAATTTTGAAAAATATAATTAGAAACAAAGGCCCTAGTTGTTGCTGAATGAAATGTCAAGCTAAATTCCCAAAGATGGCAAGTGGTTTAAATATTAAATTATGTATAAAACACTGTAAAAATAAATATGTACATAACTCATGATGAATAACAGTATTCAGAATTTAAACTTTATTCAAGGAAACTTCTATAATTAGTCTTGAACTTTCCCTAATGATGACTTTATGGAAACTATCAGAGTGAGTTTGCTGTCATGCCATTGTTTCTAACAATATCACTTAGTCAAAAGGAAACAAAATTATATTTTGAGAAAAACTGAAAGCTCCATTTTCTTTATAAAAAAGCTGTATTAATATATTTTTCAGAGGGTTTATGCTAGTGGGGTATTTTTTGGTTTGAAGCTTTGGGGTGAGATACAGCAGGTGGCATTTAGGCTTATTGGTCAATTGGTAGACTCTCCCTCGGTTGTGTGGCTCCTCTATGTTTCCGCAGAGTTGCATCTACGTTCCCTCTCAATGCTCTGAAAGTGTGGGTTCCTCTCCCCCTTGAGTGCTGGCTGTAGATTGTGGCTTGGCACTCCTAGGCTGCCCAGTGCAGCTCTGGGCGATCTCAGTGGTTATATTTCTTCCCCGAATTAGAAGCAGCAGAGAAAGGGATCTCAGTAGTGTTGTGTCCAAAGGTCCTTTGCTTGTCCCCTGGGAGTTCCACCCCAGGGAGATGGAGGTCAGCAATCGCTCAGTGCAGTCAGCCCAGGGTGAGGGTGTGCTGTGGGCCCAAGCCGGTGGTTCCCTTTCTGGTTACTAGTGGTTGATTTGGGTGGAACTGGCCTATGGTTGATTTGAGGGAATGACCCTCTCCTAGGGTCAACTGCAGCTTGTTAGAGATATGGATAAGGCCCTTGGGGTCTTTGCTCCTTCGTTAGTCCGAGGGTGGCAAGGGCAGTTCCACAGAGAGGCAGTGGCAAAGAGGCTTTCAGTTGCCCCTGGAGATTCTGTCCAGGGAGTTGGGGAGTTGTTACTGGCTTGATAGCCCTGGAGGGGTGTAGCTGGGCCCCAGGTCCTCAAGGATCTGACCTGGGAGAAGAAACGGGAACGGCTTCTCCCATGTAAGAGTCTGACCACTTTTCTGTAGTTCTGCTGTGGAAAACTTGGAGCCTACTATGGTCCCTAGTCATCTTGGATTTTCCAGAAGCTGGAGGTGTTACCGGTGGAGGCTGTGAAACAAACAAAAATGGCAGCCTGTCCTTCCCTCTGGGAGCTTTGTTCCAGCAAGGTAGGGTCCTGTTGCTAGCCCAAAGGTAGCTGTAGGAAATGGCTGGAGACCTCAGTTGAGAGGTCCTGCCCAGTGAGGAGGAGCAGGATAACAGACCTGCTTGGGAAAGTAGTGTGGCCAGGTTTTGGTACAGCAGCTGTTCTGTGAAGGGAGTCCGCTTCAGCCCCCAGTCACCTCAGACACTCCAAGGCCCAAAGGCTGGAATGCCTAAGTTGGTCAAACGGAGATGGTGGCCCAACCTCCCACTGAGAGCTCTGTCCCAGGGATGGGGCTGGCTGGAGGCCCCGGTTGAAAGGTCCTGCCCAGTGAGGAGGAATGGAACCTGCTTAAAAAAATCAGTGTGGTCACCTTTTGGCAGAACAGTTGTGCTGTGCTGGGGGATCCTTTCCACCCACCCGACTTCCCACCCCATCAACTCCTTGGCTCAGACTCTCCAGTTCTGGGAGATCTTTTCCCCTCCCCACCAACCCTGTCAGTTCAGACTCTCTAGTACTGGGGGATCCTTTCCACCCATCCCACTCCTCCGCCACTAACCCTGTTGGCTCAGACTCTCCAATGGCCAAAGGCTGAAATGACTGTCTCCTAAACAGCAAAGATGGTGGCCTGCCCTTCTTTCTAGAGGTGCTGTCCCAGGAAAAATTCAATTCTCCGTCAGCTGGAGAACTAGCATCTGTAAGGAACTTAAACATATTTATAAGATAAAAACAAACAACCCCAGTAAAAAGTGGGCAAAGAACATGAACATACACTTTTCAAAAGAAGACATACACAACCAAGAAGCACGTGAAAGAAAGCTCAATACCGCTGATCATTAGAGAAATGCAAATAAAAACCACAATGAGATACCATCTCACACCAGACAGAATGGCTATTACTAAAAAGTCAAAAAATAACAGAATCTGGCAAGGTTGTGTAGAAAAGGGAATTGGGAGTGTAAATTAGTTCACCCATTGTGGAAAGCAGTGCCGTGATTCCTCAAAGAGCTAAAAACAGTACTACAATTCAACCCAGCAATCCCATTACTGAGTATATACCCAAATACATATGAATTATTCTACCATAAAGACACGTGCATGCATATGTTAATTGCAACACTATTCACAAAAGCAAAGACATGGAAACAATCTAGGTGCCCACCAATGGTGTATTAAATAAAGAAAATGTGGTACATATACACCACGGAATACCATGAAGCCATAAAAAATAAGGAGATCATATCCTTTGCAGGAAACAGAGGTGGAGACCATCATTCTTAGCGAACTAATGCGGGAACAGAAAACCAGATTCTCTCACTTGTAAATGGGAGCTAAATTATGAGAATTTATGAATACAAAGAAGGAAACAACAGATACTGGGCTGGGAGAGGAGCAGAAAAGATAACTATTGGGTACTGAGCTTAATACCTGGGTGATGAAATAAACAACAAACCCCTGTGACACGTGTTTACCTATGTAAGAAACCGTCACATGTACCCCCAAGCCTAAAATAAAAGTGTGTGTGTGTATATATATGTAAATATATATGCATACATATATATCACATTATTTAGAAGTAGAGACTGTATTCAATAACTTTTCATTTTTAAATTTTCATTCATTAGATGGCCAGAAGCTCTTTTAGCCAACTAGAATATTTAGTTCCATTTAAAATCTCCTTTTTTTTTTTTTTTTTTTTTTGTGGCAATTGCCATTTGTTGGACCTGAGTATATCAAAGATAGGTGGTTTCAGTTGTCCCTGAAACTGGATACCAACTTACACAGTTTGTGCCTACTTGTTGCCCTCTTCCTGAAAAGAAAAATATGTATGCCTAAATATTCTTAAATTGTTAAGGATCTTGGAGACATTTTACGTATTATCTATTTCGTGTACAAATTCCATTTCCAAATGTCTTAACTTCAGAGATGGAAAGCAATTTTTTACATTGCTGTACAATTCTAAATGTTAGAGATTACATCTTATGTTTAAAATACACTTTCATATATCTTCTACTGACTGTTATTGGATCTTTCATATAGAACATTGTAAAACTGCTATTTTCTTTCATCCTAACACCAAATAACAATTGTAACTGGTTTTTGATTGAATCCATCTGTCTCTTTGCATGAATAGATTTATTTTTTGGGTATTGTAGGTAACGACATATTGTTATACATCAGGGCAAAGTGAGAGGAGTACTAATCGTGCAGTGTATTATTGTTCTTATTGCCTAAATTTGGCTGTCTGCACATATAATTCATAGGAATTAGAGCCTTTTACATCCAGGTACAGAAGATTGTTCTAGACCAGGTTTCACAGTAAAACAACACTGATGATTTCATATTAGCTCCATTTTACTTCATATTAGCTTTGGGTCGACGATAATTAATCTGCATGAAATGTGGCGTTTTCTAACTTTCCCATTCATAAGTCTTGCTATTTTAGGATAATGGCACCTGGACCTTTATTAACTCTGACTTTATATATATATAAAATAATAAATTACAGAATGAGATCACTAAGACTTCAAGTTGCTGGGGAATATTTTCCTCCTCTTTATCTAAGGACAAATTAACAGTTGGTCCATTGTTTTATAACTTTGCAAAGTGAGTATTTTTTTTTTAATTTATTTATTATTATTATACTTTAAGTTGTAGGGTACATGTGCATAACGTGCAGGTTTGTTACATATGTATAGTTGTGCCATGTTGGTGTGCTGCACCCCTCAACTCGTCATTTACATCAGGTATAACTCCCAATGCAATCCCTCCCCCCTCCCCCTCCCCATGATAGGCCCCGGTGTGTGATGTTCCCCTTCCTGAGTCCAAGTGATCTCATTGTTCAGTTCCCACCTATGAGTGAGAACATGCGGTGTTTGGTTTTCTGTTCTTGTGATAGTTTGCTAAGAATGATGGTTTCCAGCTGCATCCATGTCTCTACAAAGGACACAAACTCATCCTTTTTTATGGCTGCATAGTATTCCATGGTGTATATGTGCCACATTTTCTTAATCCAATCTGTCACTGATGGACATTTGGGCTGATTCCAAGTCTTTGCTATTGTGAATAGTGCTGCAATAAACATACGTGTGCATGTGTCTTTATAGCAGCATAATTTATAATCCTTTGGGTATATACCCAGTAATGGGATGGCTGGGTCATATGGTACATCTAGTTCTAGATCCTTGAGGAATCGCCATACTGTTTTCCATAATGGTTGAACTAGTAAAGTGAGTATTTTTGAGTGTACATTCTCTTGTGCTTCTCTTATCCTTATTAGCTGTGTGAAATTTACTAAATTATCAGAGTTTTTAAAGTTTCAGTTTTCTTAGCTATGAAATATAGAATACAGACACAGACATAAATTCTACAAGACATGAATTAAAACAAATACATGTAGAGATTAATATGTCCCTTGTGAAATGTGACATGCAAAATTTTAGAAAATTCTTTATATTTATAAAATAAATATGTGTTAAAAGACATGTAAGGGTGAAATCTACACTCCTCAGTATGCTGCTATTCAAGGAACTATAAGAAAATAGGATGAGCTATGTGGCTCACACCTGTAACCCCAGCACTTAGGGAGGCCAATGTAGGTGGATCACGAGGTCAGGAGTTCGAGACCAGCCTGGCCAACATGGGGAAGCCACGTCTCTACTAAAAATACAAAAATTAGCCAGACTTGGTAGTTCTACTAAAAATACAAAATTAGCGTGGTGGCAGGAGCCTATAATCCCAGCTACTCAGGAGGCTGAGGCAGGAGAATCGCTTGAACCTGGAAGGTGTTCTGCAACAGTGAGCCGAGACTGTGCCATTGCACTCCAGCCTGAACTCTTCTGGTCAGTCACATCCACATTATTTATCCATGTCTTGACGAATGATGTGGCCATATTTCTTCCCTGCCTTTGCTTCCCTTGCTCCTCCTCCCTTCCAAAGATACACTCAGATGCCAGAAAAAGTCACTATGAAATTAGGACAAAAGTCAACACAGAGTAGGTCCAGTCCCTGTATGTTCTAAGCAGGCCATAGCCATACCTCTGGATCTATGAATAGTCAAACAGCACAGCTTCCCTAAGCATTCTCAAGCACCACAGTATATGTACACCTATTATTTCTGCTTTCTGGTAAATGTCCAAAGGACTGACCTGCAAACTTCTCTGATTCTCAACATACACAAACACACTCATAGAAGTAATTAAACACATCAAAGACACAAATAATCTCAAAGAAGAAGCGTCTTGGGCTTTCTATATACAGTGCATTCTCCATTCTTGGTCTCTAGTAATTGCCAATGTGTTTACTCTAGTTTGTACACTATTTCTCTAGTGCTAGTGCATATATTTCTCAAAAATGTCCTGAACTTGTAATAGAATTCTCTTTCAGTGATTGATATTCAGAATAAATTAGTAAGGGCATATTCTAATTTTGTGTCCACTTTATGGGATGAGACAGTGAGAGGTAACTTCTAATTCTACATGAGAGTACCTGACTAAACTCACCATAACTCCAGGAGACTTTGATGTCTCCCTGCAGGAATGATGACATTTTTTCTTAAAAAGATTTTATAAACAAAGTTGACTCTTTAACTGAACTTCTGAGAAGTGAAATTTTTTTAAAAATCAATTTTAATTTCGATAGCAGTAACTAAGCTGGGCACAGTGGTTCACGGCTGTAATCCCAGCCCTTTGGGAGGCCAAGGTGGGCAGATCCCCTGAGGTCAGGAGTTCAAGACCAGCCTGCCAAGCATGGTGAAACCCCATCTCTACCAAAAATACAAAAATTAGGGTGCACACCTGTAGTCTCAGCTACTCGGGAGGCTGAGGTGGGAGAATCTCTCTTGAACCTGTGAGGCAAAGTTTCCAGTGAGCTGAGATTGCACCTGCACTCCAACCTGGGCCACAGAGCGAGACTTCATCTCAAAACTTAATTAATTAATTAATTAAATAAAAATAGCAACAACTAAAATTAACTAAAGTGAATTTATTGATGTATTAATGTAACTGGTATGTTCAAAAGAAGAATCTGGCTTGAAAAAATACTCAGTATGTCTTCAAAGATATGTAATATTGTCCCTTCTCTTTCTCTTCCTCTCTCTCCATTTCTTAGCTCTGCTCTGCTCTGTGGTAACTTTATTGCTTCTTTTCTGGGCAAGCTCTCTGTGCAGTGGCCAGTATGACCATCTGCAGACTTACACTTACATTTTTCTTCCAACTAGTAGCCCCAAACAAAAGAAAGTGCCTCTTTTCTGATAGTTTGAAGAAAAGTCCTTGGGATTGCTTTGTTCAGTTCACTTTCAATTAAGTGTCCTTCACAAAGTTTCTGCATTTCTAACTGTGCTTAGATAATATAGATGATGATGGTCTATGGAGATAGATATTAATAATGATTAGATGCAGTTTTTTATTTTCAGATAATTTGAATATGCACACATTATTCGTATACTGAAACACTACAGGCAAAATCAAACACCATAGGCATATACAAGCAATATTAAAAATATAAAAGCTAACTATTATATATACTTCAAGGCTAAGGAAATTGTCAATGAAAGAAGTTATGTTATGTGTCCCCGGTCACAAAACTGCTTGGTAGTATAGTCAGAATTGAAATGTTGGCCTCTTAATAATCATCTTAGCTGAGCAGGAAACACTATTTAGTGTGAAGGCCAGGATTTGAGTGGCTGTTAGAATTTGCAATTAATGGCATTGTTTCTGACTTCTATGCAGACCTGATTGTGTTAAGTAAGAGACTCGAGAAAATTAAGATTGTGTGAATTAGAGGAGCTTGAACATACTACTCTAAGATGAGTAAACTCTGGTCTCATTGTGTTTTTTTTAGTATTAGATTTAAGGAGTTATTAACTAGCTATGAGATAAGGCAAACTTCATTTTTCAAGTAAGGAGAATGTGGTTATTGTTTGTTTATTTGTTGTTTATTCATTTGTTTTCCAGTTGGATAAAATTTCTTGGGCTGATTTTACTAGCTGTCTTTCACAGACTTATGGGGGTGAGAGTGGGAAGTAACCATGAATGTAAAAATTTGCAAATGCTAATGTATAACGGATGATGATTGGATTTTTGAAGACTTAAGCTGGAGAAATGACTTTTTAAAAAGGTGAGTAACTGTGTGAAGAAAAGATTATAATTATTACTTAAAGTATGTTGGAACAATTTTTTTTCAACCACTGCCCTGGATATATCCCACTAACTTAATAGAATTAAAAATATCTTGGAGTCACAAGAGGTGTTAGAGATGGTCCGTCTAGTCCACACCACTTTGACAGCAAGATGACTGTTCAACAGCAGTTAAAATGGAGCCTTGGTTGAGGGATAGGGCCAATGCTAATATATTAGCTTTTCAGTTCTCACCAAACAATTTAAGTTAATTGTAATCATTGATGCCAATTTGGAAACGTGGATGGGGAATGATGTGATATCAGGAGGTCTTTAGTAAAAAGACCCTATGGTATTCGCTAGTCAAAACTTTTGGAGGAACTCCATTCTCCCTTGAAATATTGACCAATAATTCTCAAAGACACTGAAGAGAGTATGAAATACAGAGATTTAGGAAAATATGTAACATGTGCTTATATCCAATGTCTTCATATTACTAACACCATCAATTTATAATTAATTAAAAACTGCAAACCTCTGGATTCAGGTATGTTGACTGGCTCTAAAATAAGTACCTGAGCAATATTGTAATGGGGATAGATGCTTTAATCATTATGTACAGTGATAGTCTCTCTGTGATCAAAACATCTAAACAATAAGATGGTTTGTAAAAGTTCCACATCTGAAGGGTACTCAGATATTTTGAAGTACGAGAGTTACTTTGATAGTTGGTTTCTAAAATAAATAATATAAATTGCTTCTCTTTCATTATTTAACAGAAATGGAACTTCTAACATTTAATATTAATAAATGTTCTGAAAGCTCTGTTCCCAGAAAAGAACCACTGAAGCTAATACAAATAGACATTAGTTTATATACTTGAAAACCATACTAGGCTTCCTCCTTCTCATTGATCTTCAAGATGGTGTCCCAAATTTAAGGAAATTTGGCTAGTGGTTAGCCATAATGAAAAGGTAGGTATATTCTCACGCTATATGCATCAAAGTAAAATAATTCAGAAGAAGAAGACCAACAAACATTTGTTTAATAATAGAATACCATATTATTTCTTTGTTTAAAGGAAAGAACACCTGTTGTGCCATTAGTCAACTATAGCTGTTTTCGAATGATTATTTTTTAATATGAAGCCAAATTCCACCAAAACATTACTTCATCTATATTAACATAACCTGTAAGAATTTGAAAAATGGAACTGGAGACAATTGGTTATCCTGATGAAAAAATGTAACAAAATTAGATGACTGGCATGCCCAAAAACCAAAATACAATAAGTAAAATTTAAACTTTCAGAAGAAAATATAGGGTTAACCTTGTTTTAGCCTTATGAAAAAAATATAGACAAAATACAAATAGCATAATCACTTGTCCCAGCACTGCCAATCTTTAGTCTCCTTCATATTTTCCACAGCAGTTAACTTCATCTTGTATATTACAGAATTTCTTGATTTTTGTTGTTTGTTGTCTCTTTCTTTCTGTCAGAATGCAAGCTCCATGATGAATGAATTCTTTGCCTCTTCTATACTATAATGTTTCTAAGCACCCAAACCTGTAGTATTCTGTAATTTTATGCCTCTTACAAGATAACAAATAAACTCATGGCAGAAGACAAGACTCGTAAGTTGGAGACTAAGGACTTACTACTCATAGCACTGCATACATCTAGAACATTATGTCTGATTCCTCTTTCCCCTATGTTCCATGGAGTGCTGTGGTATGGGCCCAGGTATATCCTCCAAACAGTGATTTTTGTATTGAAGCTAAGAAACCTTGAGCTTAGAAAATTTGTCTCTTCTATAATGAGTGATAAGCAAGCCTCCATTTTGTCTAGAGAGAGACATTACATCATCCTTTAAAGTTACTTGTTGCAAAGACAACCCTGAGGAATGGGCATTGTAAAGAGCTGTCCAGAACTTGTATTTTTTGTCTATATATTAAAGACATGTGACAGTGCTCAGAGGCCATGGAGGATTGCCTTATCCAACACAGCTGTGTATTGAACATAGTATAAACTAAACAATCATTAAAAAAATACAAATCAATAAATAGATTGATAAATTTGCATATATTAAACTTTAAAAAAATCTATAAAATAAATAGCATTGCCAAGTGTAAGATACGCACAGACTATGCAAATATATTTGCAAAATATTAGTAACCAGAGTAAATAATTTTTAAAAACGAAGAAATATACATACAAATTAGTACCACAAAAATGGACAAAGAGTAAGAAAAGGAAATCTAATCGCCAATAAATACAAGACAGTTCTCCTAGTATCAATGGTAATTAACCAATTAAAGTTGAAGCCTTATGAAATACTATTTTATATTCTTCAGTTTGGCAAATTTAAAGAAGTATAAAAATACACAGTGGTGTGAGAGTGTGGAGCAATGCTAATTAGCAGGAAGGTTTAAAAAATATTATAAAGTATTCATCAAGCTAAATACTATATTACTGTCAAAATAAATGAATAAAAACCACATATATCAATATGGACCAATATGAAAAGCATAATAATGAGTGAAAACAGAAACATAGAGAACAAACATAAGGTTTTAAACATATACAACAATAGTAAATATGTAAATATTATTTATAAAATTATGCATGCATTAAAAAGGCATACGATGTGCACAAACGAAATAAATACTGCTTTGGTCTGAATATTGATTTGCCCCCAAAATTCATACATTGGAACCTAGTATCCGATGTAACAGCTTTAAGAGGTGGGGTCTTCAAGAAGTAATTAAGTCACGAGAGCTCTACCGTCATGAATTGGATTAGTACTCTTACAGAAGTGTCTGCAGGCAGCAAGTCCTTTGCCTCTTCCACCATGTGAGGACACATAGAAGCCACCATCTGTAAGGATCTGGTCCTCACCAGACACCAAATGTGCTGGAGCCTTGATTTTGAACTTCCCAGTCTCTAGAACTATAAGAAATAATTTTCTGTTGTTTATAAAATTGCCCAAATTTAAGGTATTTTCTAATAGCAGCTGGAACAGAATGAGAGAAAATCTAACTCAGGGAAATGGTTCTATCTAGGGAGGGATCAATATGAATGAAATTTGATTTGGGAAAATTCAGGGTTCTTATTCAATTTATAATATTTTATTTTTTAAACAAAGATTGGAAGCAAACAAAAAACTTAAGATTTAGCAATGTTAGGTATCTCACTTTTTTTCTGAAATATTTTCTTATAAGGAGAAATCTAAGTATCAATTTGGAGGCAAGGATTTGAAATGACTACACTTGAAAACATAGGGCATAAAACCGATTGAATCATTTCAGTGTGGCAAGATGTTGTAGACAGAGCAGATGAGACACGCTCTACGCATGGAGGTGGTTCTATTACTGTCTTGGGAAGTTAAAATTGCTTGGTTCTTGTTGTAATAGACTTGGTATGCAGAGGCACCTGAGGACAAGATCCTGACCTAATGGCTATTATCTAAAAACTGCAGTGCCAACCCAGAGTAAAGGTTCTGAGACTACTCACCTGAATTTTATACTCCAGTTTTCCTTCTCATAGTGCTCTATTTCTGGGCAAGTTACTTAGCTGTTTTATGTCCCAGCTCACTTAACTCTAAAATGGTCATAGTGATAAAAGCCCCTTTTTTGTGGGACAACCTCCTGGTCAACCTCCATCCACAACTTTACCCACCTTCTTTGTTCTCAATTTTGTTCAAGAATTTACTCACTTCAAAAATCACTCAGAGAAAGGTGCCACTCATCCTCATCTCCTGGTATGAATCCTTGTTATTCTAACTCAGTTAATGTTATTAGTGTATGTCCTGTCATTCATTCATGATTGAGCGTGTGACATAAACAGATCAAATAGCACCAAAGAGTAGCCTTGTATTGTATTCTTGAATTTCTCCTTTTTCCTTTTAAGTGGAACTTTAAAAGAGTCATTTTTGCCTTCAGTTTCCTTTGGTGACCACCTTGTATCCTGACATGAGCTAGACCAAAGCAAAATGAAGGGTTAACTAGGCAGAATAAAAGGATCAGGAAATATCATGAGTTTTTGATGACAAGAGGGAGCCACAGACAGAACTGTACCTAAAGCCTGCCTTATCTCTGAAATTCCAATTATTGTGAGATATTACATTTCTTTAATATTTAAACCAATTTAACTTAGTGTTTTTGTTACTTGCAAAAGAGCACAATAACTGATATATTATCTCATATATTGAACTGTAAAAATAAATGAGAAAAAATTTGTCATACAGCTAACACAGGGCTCAGGATATGGCTATTTTTGGCTACAACACATTGGGCCTTATGCCTCCTCTGTCAACACATTCCTTCAGCATTTTAGGTAAGTAGCTTCTGCCAATTAGCTTAACCTTCATACAATTCTTGACTTATTCCTCAGTTCTAACTTTCATTATGTGTATTGTTTTATAAACATTATTTTTATAGTCCATGAGTTCATTTTTATAAGGCAGTGGCTAAAGTAGCACTGGGTATTATTTATGTTATATATTGTAAAATTTAGTGTACATTTTTAAAAGAATGAGCTTACTTGTCTGAATCCTACAACACCCAACAATGATTCTTATTTGTACATCTGACTTATTAAGCCTCTAACAAGGAAATGTTTCATTTATATACATCATCCTGCATAAGAAATAAAAGGCATAGAAAGTGAATCACATATTGAAAGTTTCAAAAGCTTTTGTATGCTGTCATTGAATCTATCATACAAACTCTGAAACTTTGTAAGATTTGTTAGACCCTTGTGTAGTCACACACTAAAACTTACCCTCCAAAGCAATAGCTTAATGGGAGGTTTTTCCTTCCATTCTTAGTATTTTTTCCCTAACACAAAAATTATAAGGTAAACAAGACAATTAGAGCCTCGAAAAATGTCTATTCTCCAAGGAAAAGAATCCACTTAGGAAGAAGGATGTTCTGAAACAAACAAACAAAACCAAAAACCCACTTCACTTTAAATATGCATAAAGTAACATTTGGAAAAGTGAATGATAAAACACTCATTCTACCAGATTTTAATGCCAACTCCTAGAAAGATTTACAAGACATCATTTTAGAAAGAAGAAAAAATACAGTATATGCATCTAAAATAAACCATTGAAAGTGCCATTTTAATGATAGCAAGTACAAAAACACTTAGCTTGTTCACTCAAACACGAATGTTTAATCCCCCTGAATTCTTTAAATCTCTGATCTCCTTTGGGAATGAAATAACTTCAGGGCTCAATTTGTACTGGTAGCTTAATGATTAAAGATGAAAAAGTCTTTGCCTATGCATCTGATTTTTATATGCCTTGTTTTACTGAAAATCCTATTAAAATAAACTCTGCTTTTAGTTGCTGTGAGTAATTGGATCCAGTACTTCACAGTTGAAAAATGTTGGCTTCAAATTTTAATCTTTGTTACTGAGAGGATGTCACTAGAAAACAAGAGAGTTGTAAGTAC
>NW_012109519.1:775991-778768 GCF_000951045.1 Mandrillus leucophaeus | reverse complement strand
CCTTATCTCTGAAATTCCAATTATTGTGAGATATTACATTTCTTTAATATTTAAACCAATTTAACTTAGTGTTTTTGTTACTTGCAAAAGAGCACAATAACTGATATATTATCTCATATATTGAACTGTAAAAATAAATGAGAAAAAATTTGTCATACAGCTAACACAGGGCTCAGGATATGGCTATTTTTGGCTACAACACATTGGGCCTTATGCCTCCTCTGTCAACACATTCCTTCAGCATTTTAGGTAAGTAGCTTCTGCCAATTAGCTTAACCTTCATACAATTCTTGACTTATTCCTCAGTTCTAACTTTCATTATGTGTATTGTTTTATAAACATTATTTTTATAGTCCATGAGTTCATTTTTATAAGGCAGTGGCTAAAGTAGCACTGGGTATTATTTATGTTATATATTGTAAAATTTAGTGTACATTTTTAAAAGAATGAGCTTACTTGTCTGAATCCTACAACACCCAACAATGATTCTTATTTGTACATCTGACTTATTAAGCCTCTAACAAGGAAATGTTTCATTTATATACATCATCCTGCATAAGAAATAAAAGGCATAGAAAGTGAATCACATATTGAAAGTTTCAAAAGCTTTTGTATGCTGTCATTGAATCTATCATACAAACTCTGAAACTTTGTAAGATTTGTTAGACCCTTGTGTAGTCACACACTAAAACTTACCCTCCAAAGCAATAGCTTAATGGGAGGTTTTTCCTTCCATTCTTAGTATTTTTTCCCTAACACAAAAATTATAAGGTAAACAAGACAATTAGAGCCTCGAAAAATGTCTATTCTCCAAGGAAAAGAATCCACTTAGGAAGAAGGATGTTCTGAAACAAACAAACAAAACCAAAAACCCACTTCACTTTAAATATGCATAAAGTAACATTTGGAAAAGTGAATGATAAAACACTCATTCTACCAGACTTTAATGCCAACTCCTAGAAAGATTTACAAGACATCATTTTAGAAAGAAGAAAAAATACAGTATATGCATCTAAAATAAACCATTGAAAGTGCCATTTTAATGATAGCAAGTACAAAAACACTTAGCTTGTTCACTCAAACACGAATGTTTAATCCCCCTGAATTCTTTAAATCTCTGATCTCCTTTGGGAATGAAATAACTTCAGGGCTCAATTTGTACTGGTAGCTTAATGATTAAAGATGAAAAAGTCTTTGCCTATGCATCTGATTTTTATATGCCTTGTTTTACTGAAAATCCTATTAAAATAAACTCTGCTTTTAGTTGCTGTGAGTAATTGGATCCAGTACTTCACAGTTGAAAAATGTTGGCTTCAAATTTTAATCTTTGTTACTGAGAGGATGTCACTAGAAAACAAGAGAGTTGTAAGTACTCTGTAAGATACAATGGTTGAGATGAAACATAAAACATAGTGTACTAAGTTTGTAAGTTATATGTGTCTATGTGTTAGGGACAATTAAAATCATTTAAAATAGTATTTTTTTTGTTAATAATAGACCAGAAATAAGGAATATAATGCTGTATGTTTCATAACCAAACAAGCAGGCTGATTTAAGTACAGGTTCGCAAGGTTTGCATGTGAATGTTTGTGTGGGAGTGGGGAAGAGGAGGAATGCGGACATACCCTAAGAGGAAGAAAACCTTTTACATGAGTTTGCTCACTGCAGGATTTGACATTTATAATGATCTTTTTTTCCAGAATCTTTGTGAAGATGACAAAAACATTTTTTATAGTTGACTGAGCATATGAGCTGTAAGGGGACGTATCTACAAGTTAGTATGCACCAAGCAATAGTTAATATACAGTCAGTTCTTATAGTTCTAGTTCCTTCTCAGTAAGAAACTAGGAACTGTCCCTGGTGTGGACAACAAAATTATTTAGGTTCTCTCTCATTTGGTATTTTTTTTATGTGTGTATTCCTTTTTTTTTTTTTGTCCCATTTAGCCTTCTCTTTTCTGAAATAATAATTTCCTGCTGCCTCACTTTTATTACTTTATCTTTGTTTCTATTGTTTGCCCTTATTTTAGGTTGACTTTAATCACTGTATCTCTCATAATTTCTCTTTATTTTTAAGAATATGATATCATTTTTTATCAAAATAATACTAACATATAACTAAAGCCATGTAGCAAAGTACAAAAAAGCACACCTTAGATCCCACCAACCAGAAATAACCATTATAAAACTTATAAGAATGTAATTTTGGGCATGTTAATGCCTAATAGATTGATGAAGTCACAATGAAAGATATCAAGAGTTCTTAAAGTTCAGCCTGCAATGCCCTGGGTATCCATTCCTGAGATCCTCTTAAGGAATGTGCAAAGTGAAAACTATTTTCATAATACTGAGACAATATTTGCTTTTTTAACTGTACAGGAATTGCACTTATTATGCTAAAGTAAGAGTCAGTAAAACTGCAGCTTCCTTAGTACAAATTAAAGCAGTATCACACAACAGTATTTATAATTATTGTATTCTTTATCACAATGCACAGCAGTTAAAAAAAAAAAGAGCCAGCTTCACTTAAGAATGTTCTTGAGACAATATTAAAAATCGTCAGTTTTGTTAAATCCTTCTTGAATATATCTCATGGTGGTAGTCTCAGAGAGAAAAAATAAAAATAAAAACAGGACACATGCATAAAGCACTTCTGAGGCATAAGCTGGTTATCTTGAAAATAAGTTTTTGTCTTCTTGCTTCAGTTGTTTGCTAAGCTAGCCACATTTTTCAAAGAATAATATTTTTATCCAAAGAGTGACTAAAAGACAAACTATG
>NW_012109519.1:768645-770761 GCF_000951045.1 Mandrillus leucophaeus | reverse complement strand
TTTCGTGTCTGTATCTCCTTCATTTCTGCTCCGATTTTAGTTATTTCTTGTCTCCTGTTAGCTTTTGGATTCATTTGCTCTTGCCTCTCTAGCTCTTTAAGTGTGATGTTAGGGTGTCGATTTGAGATCTTTCTAGCTTTCCTGGGGCATTTAGTGCTATAAATTTCTGTCTAAACACTGATTTAGCTGTGTCCCAGGGATTCTGGTATGTTGTCTTTTTGTTCTGATTATTTTCAAAGAACTTCTTTATTTCTGCCTTAATTTCATTATTTTTCAGGAGTCATTCAGGAACAGATTGTTCCATTTCCAAGTAATTGTGTGGTTTTGAGTGAGTTTCTTAATCCTGAGTTCTAATTTGCTTGCACTATGGTCTGACAGACTGTTTGCTATGATTTCAGTTCTTTTGCATTTGCTAAGGAGTGTTTTATTTCCAATTATGTGGTCGATTTGAGAATAAGTGCCATGGGACACTGAGAAGAATGTATATCTGTTGATTTGGGGTGGAGAGTTTGGTAGATGTCTATGTGGTCCACTTGGTTGAGAAAATTGGTGATGCAGCCAGAGGAAGCCTCAAAGTCATAAAATTGTTGGGTCTCAGAGTACCCCAGACTGCTGAGAAGGCTTTCATTGTTGCCTTGTTTCTCTGTTTATACGGTAAATATTTCTTTGCCTCTGTGACCCCTGAGTGCATCTCCCCTGCAACTTGTAAATACATGATAAAAACTTTGATATTTCCCCTGCCCTCCCACTCTCATTTCCTAGTGGGGAGACCTTCGAATTCTGTTTTAATTTTGCTTCTCATGAAGTAATATAAGAGATTCAGCTCAGATATCTAGGTGGTTGGGTCCCCAGAAACTGCCATTATGCTGTATTGACAAGATGAGATAAACATGGTAAAGAAAGAATTACTGCACTTTCCCCATAGCTCCTATGAGATAGTGGTCATAAATCCAATTTGTAAACTCTGGCTGAGGTTGAATTACAGTTCTAGCACTTGCTTATAGGGACCTAAGTTCTCCAATGCTTCCTTTTTTCATTTGTACAACAGAGCTAGTAGTACCTACCTCAATACATTATAGTAAGAATGAAATGAGATTCTGAACACTTGTAATAGTGCTCTCCTGGTGTAATAAGTGCTCAGTAACTGAAAATTAGTATTGATATTGACTCTGTCTTCTCTAGTATATTATGTAATCTTATTAACTATCATCTCTCTTCAGCCCTAATAAGTGATCAATTAATACACACTGAACTGACAGGAGACATGTAAGAAACAGCTAAAGAGAACTTGGAGATTAGATGTTTCAGCTAAGTTTGACTAAAACTTTCTTTGGACGTTCTGATTTTCTATATATTCTTTGTGCATTATAAAGTCAGCTTTTTTTTTTTTTTTTTCCTAATTTCCTTTTTTGGGGTAAGGACATTTTACATGAAATTTACCCTGTCAACAAAATTTTAAATATATAATTCAGTATTGTTAATAATTGTGACAATGTTTTACAGAAGATCCAGAACTTATCATTTGCTTAACTGAAACTTGATGCACATCGATTAATAATTTCCAATGTTTTTCCTCCGCCAGCCCCTAGCGACCACTACACTCATTCTATGAATTTCACTGTTTTAGATGTTTCATATAAGTGGAATCATGCAGTAATTTCCCTCTATGATTGGCTTATTCACTTACCATAATGTCCTGAAGGTTTATTCACGTTGTTGCATATTGCAAGACATCCTCCTTTATTCAGACTGAATAATATTCCACTATATGTATGTACCAAATTTTCTTTATTCATCCATCTGTAGATATTTTAGGTTTTTTCACATCCTGGCTATTGTGATAGTGCTGCAATGAACATAGAAGTGCTAACATATCTTTAAGGTCCCGATTTCAATACTTTTGGATATATAACCAGAAGCAGGATTGCAGGATGATATGGAAGATTTTTATTTGGGGAGAAACCTCTATGCTCTCCATAGCAGCTGCACTATTTTGCATTCCCAACAGTGTACAAGGGTTCCAGTTTGTCCACATCCTTGGTAACACTTAACTGTTTTATTAAAATTGTATGTATTGTATATTATAATATATAATATATTAATATACTATTGTATA
>NW_012109519.1:759163-765880 GCF_000951045.1 Mandrillus leucophaeus | reverse complement strand
TTTTTTTCTATTTTGGTATGAAAATGCTAAGGAGATTTTTATAGCAATTGCATTGAATTTGTAGATTGCTTTGGATTGTATGGGCATTTTGACAGTATTAAGTCTTCCAATCCATGGACATAAGCAGTCTATCAAATTTTTTGTGTGTTTTAAAATTTCTTACATCAATAGTTTATAGGTTTCCATGTACAAGTCTCTCTGATTTGGTTGTTTACTCCTAAATATTTTTTTATTTTTAAAGTTTATACTTCTATTTTAGATTCAGGGAGTACATTTGTATGTTATATAGGTATACCTAGTAATGGGATTTGCTGGGTCAAATTGAAGCTCTGTTTTAAGTTCTTTGGGAAATCTCCAGACTGCTTTCTACAGTGGCTGAACTAATTTGCATTCCTACCAGTGATGTATAAGCATCACCTTTTCTCTGCAACCTCACCAGCATCTGATATTTTTCTGACTTTTTAACAATCACCATCTAACTAGTGTGACTGGTGTCTCATTGTGGTTTTGATTTGCATTTTTCTGATGATTCGTGATGTTGAGGATTTTTTCATGTTTGTTGACCATCTGTAAATCTTCTTTTGGGAAGTATTTGTTCATGTTCTTTGCCCATTTCTTAATGGGGTTATTTGGTTTTTACTTGTTGATTTGTTTTAGTTCCTTATAGAGTCTATAATTTCTGGACAACTGAAACAAGGCAAGGATGCCTACTCTCGCGACTCCTTTTCACCGTAGTACCTGATGTCCTAGACAGGGCAGTGAGGCAAGAGAAATAAATAAAATGATTCCAAATGATAAAAAAAAAAGAAAAGCAGAAGAAGGAGGAGGAGGAGAAGAAGAAGAAGAAGAAGAAAAGAAGGAGGAGGAGGAGAAGGAGGAGGAGGAGGAGGAGGAGGAGGAATCAAACTATCTCTCTTTACTGATATTATGATTCTACAAGTAAAAAACCCTAAGGACTCCCGAAAAAGGCTCCTAGAACTGATAAACAACTTTGATAAAGTCTCAGAATGCAAAATCAATGTACAAAATTTAGTAACATTTTACTATACCAAAAATGTTCCAGCTTAGGGTCAAATCAAGAGCACAGTTCTATTTAGAATAGTCATTAAACAAATAAAATTCCTAGTAATACAGCTAACCAAGGAGGTAAAAGATCTCCTCTGTTTAATTTTCAGGGAATACTGGAAAACATTACTGAAAAAAAGTAGACATGACACAAATAAACAGAAAAAACATTCCATGCTCATGGATAGAAAGAATTAATTTTTTTAATGGTCATACTATACAAAGCAGTTAACAGATTCAATGACATTTCTATAAAATTACCAAGGTCATTTTTCATACAATTAGAAAAAATGATTTTAAAATTCATATGGAACCAAAAAAGACATCACACTACTCTATTTGAAACTATATTATAAGGCCACAGTAACCCAAACAGCATGGTTCTGGTACAAAAACAGATAGACCAATGAAACAGAATAGAAAATCTAGAAATAAAGTCACAAATTTCTGACCATCTGATCTTCAATTAAGTCAACAAAAATAAGCAAGGGGGAAAGGAGTCCCTGTTCAATAAGTGGGACTGGAATAACTGGCTATCCATAAGCAGAAGAATAAAACTGAGCTTCTACCTTTCACCGTATGTAAACATTAACTCAAGATGGACTAAATATTTAAATGTAAGACCTCAAACTATAAAAATCCTAGAAGAAAACCTATGAGATAATTTTCTCAATGTCAACCCTGGTAAATAATTTTCGGCTAAATCTGCAAAAGCAATTGCAGCAAAACCAAAATTTAACAAGTAGGACCTAATTAAATTAAAGAACTTATGCACAGCAAAATAAATCATCAACAGAGTAAACAGACAACCTTAAAAATGGGAGAGAATACTCACAAACAAAATATATTTTTAGTGCTATTGAAAGTGGACTTATTTTCCTAACTCCCTTTGCAGATAATTTGTTGTTAGTGTATAGAAATGTAATTGAGTTTTGTATGTTGATTTTGCATCTTGTAACTTTACTTAAGTTTTTAATTAGTTCTAATATTTTTATGGAGTATTTAGGGATTTCTACATATAAGGCCATGCCACCTACAAATAGGGGAAATTTCACTTCTTTCTTTCCAATTTGGATGTGTTTTATTTCTTTTTCTTGCCTAATTACTTTGGCTAAGACTTTCAGTACTATACTGAATAGATGTAGTAAGAGTGGACATCCTTGCCTTCTTCCTGGTCTTAGTGAAAAAGCTTCTCTTTTTGCCATTGAGTATAATATTAACTGTGGGACTTTTATATATGGCCTTTACTATGTTGAAATACTTTCCTGCTATACCTAATTTGTTGAGTATTTTTAGCACAAAATAGTGATGAATTTTGTCAAATGCTTTTTTGGGTATCTATTGAGTGATCATGTGATTTCTATCCTTTATTCTGTTAATGAGACATATTATATTAATGGATTTTTATATATTAAATCATCTTTTTGCCCAAGGGATGAATCCTGGTTGATCATGGTATATGACACTTTTAATATGCTATTGAATTTGACTTGCTAGTGTTTTGTTGAGGAATTTTGTACCTATATTCTGAGGAATATTAGAATGCAGCTTTTTGTTCTTGTTGTGCCTTTGTTTGGCTTTATTATCAAGATAAGCTGGACCTCCTAAAATGAGTTTGAAAATGTTCCTTACTTTAAGTTGGAAGAGTTTAAGAATGGTTGCCATTAATAATTCTTCAAATATTTGGTAGAATTAAACAGTGAAGTCATCTGGTCCAGGGCTCTACTTTTTTGGGGAGTTTTCGATTACTGATTCAATCTCCATAATAGTTATAGGTCCGTTCAGACTTTCTCCTTCTTCATAATTCAGTTTGGCTAGGTTGTATATTTCTAAAAATGGTTCCACTTCTTTTAGTCTATCCGGTTTGTTGGCATATAATTATTCATAGTAATATCTTATGATCTGTTTATTTCTATAGTATAAATTGTCATGTCTCCTCTTTCATTTCTGATGCTATTTTTGTCTTTTTACTTCTTTTTTAGTAGGTCTAGCTAAAGGTTTGTCCATTTTATCGCTAAAAAAAGTTTGGTTTTGTTGATTTTTTTTTTTTTTTTTTTGATTTTTTTTTTTTTTTTACTATTGTTTTTCTGTAGTCTATTTGTTCTGTTCTAAACTTTATTTTCTTTTTTTCTGCTATCTCTGGGCTTAATTTGTTCTTTATTTCTACTTTCTTGAGATTTAATATTCAGTTGTTTATTTTAGGTCTTTCATCTTTTTCAATGTAGTCATTTATCACTACACACTGCCCTGTTAGTACCGCTTTTACTGTACCCCATAAATTTTGGTGTAGTGAATTTTCTTTGTATTTGTCTCAATATATTTTCTAACTTGCCTTTGTTTTCTTCTTTGCATTGATTGTTCAAGACTGTGTCATTTAATTTTCACGTGTTTGTGAATTTTCCCCTCTTCCTTCTGCTACTGAGTTTTCATTTTATTTTATTTTGGTCAGAAAACACACTTGATGTAAGTTCCATCTTTTTAAATTGCTTTGCCTTATTTCGTAACTTAAGATGTGACCTATCCTGGAGAATTTTATGTGCTTACTTGAAAAAAAAAATGTAGATTGTTGTGCTTTGGGGTGGAATGTTCTCTGTATATCTATCAGGTTCAATTTGTTTATACTATTTTTTAACCACTCTGTTTACTTATTGATCTTCTGTCTGGACATCCTATTCTTTATTAAAAGTGGGGTATTATAGTTCCCTATTATTATTCTATGGTTGTCTATTTTTCAATTCAGTTCTGTCAGTGTTTGTTTTATATAATTTGGGCTTTGTTGTTGGGTACACATATAATTTAAATTATTATATCTTCCTAGTAGATTGACCCTCTTAACATTATATGATGTCTTTGTCTCTTCTGATAGATTTTGATTTAAAGTCTATTATGTCTGATACAAGTATAGACATTCTTGCTCACTTTCTATTTTCATGAAGTATCTTTTTCTCTCTCTTCACATTCATTCTATGTGTATACATAAATCTAAACTGAGTTCTTGAGGAAAGTATACAGGTGTATCTTTTATTTTTACCCATTCATGCATTTTACATCTTTAGATTGGGGAGTTTCATCCACTTATATTCAAAGTAATTATTGATACAGAAGGATTTACTGTTCTTATTTTGTTTATTGTTTTCTGTTAGTCTGTCCATCATTTTTTCTTGCTATCTTCCATAGTATTTTATTGACTTTTTATATTGCTATGCTTTGATTCATTTCTCCTTTTTGTGTGTAACTTCTATAGGTATTCTCTTCATGGGTACCATGAGGTTTACATAAAATAGCTTATATTTATAACAGTCAATTTTAAGCTTACAACAATTTAAATTTAATCAAATAAAAAACTCCACACTTTTGTTTCTCCCCCTCCGCACTTTATGTTATTAATTACTCTCTCAGTTTACATTTATTTATATTGTGTATCTATTAACATAATTTTAAGTTATAATTTTAAAATTTTTTTGTCTTTTAAATTTTACACTAGAGTTAAAAGTGATTTATTCGGCAACATTACATCATTCTGTATTTGGCTATATATTTACCTTTACCATCTTCTTTTATCATTTTTCTTGCTATCCTGTTCCTATTTAGTGTTCTTTCATTTCATGTTGAAGACTCCCTATAACAAACCTTGTAAAGCAGTTCTAGTGATGATGACCTTCTTCAGTTTTTCTTTGTCTGGATAATACAATGTCTGTTTTATTTTTGAAAGATAATTTTGTTGGGTTTAGTATTTCTATTTGACAGGTGTGGTTTATTTTTCTAAGTAGTTTGAATTGGATAATTCTAAGTCTCTCTCTCTCTCTCTCTCTCTTTCTAAGTAAGATCTTTGCTCCTTATCTTTCTCTTTTTCTTAGATTCTCATAGTGCATGTATTGGTCAACTTTATGGTGTCACATAGATTAATGTTTTTCTCTTCTGACTGAATTATTTTCAATGACTCATCTCCAGTCTTGCTAGTTCATTATTTTGCTTGATCTAGTCTGTTGAATCTGTTTTACAAAATGTTTAATTCAGTTAATGTATTCTTAAGCTCCATGATTTCTCTTTTTTATAATTATTTTCCATCTCTGTTGAAATTTTCACATTGTCCATGCATTATTCTCTTGACCTCAGTGAGTATCTTTATGAAGGTTGTTTCTAACACTTTCTCAGGTAAAGCATTTATCTCTATTTCATTAGGGTCAGTTTCTAGAGTTTTATTTTGTTCCTTTGTTTGGAGCACATTCTCTTGTTTCTTCATATTTCTTGAATTTCTATACTTGTGTCTGTACATTAGACAAAACAGCTTCCTTTCCCAGTCTTTTATGACTGGCCTCATATAGAAGAAGACTACAATCAATCAGCTTACCCAGAGATTCTGGGATCTTTTCAAACCTTTGTACTGCTCCAAGCTTCTTTCTTGCTCATTGTAACCCCCAGGATGTCTTCTAGTTTTCCAGGTCATATCAATGCACTGAAGTAAGACAAGTAAGACTGAAGCAAGTTCCTCAGGTTCCCTGCCCCAAAATATTGGATCATGTGATGTTTCATTTAATTCTTTCTTTCCCTAAGGAGAACCTAGAAACTTGGTTTATTTTTAATCATGCACTCTGTGCGAATCTGGAGAGAGGCTATGGTGACTACCAGTCCAAACCTTAATCTGTGTTTCAGTAGCCCCCAGATGGGTAGATTGTGTCTGATTTTGTCAGTGCCCCAAGACAAGCAAGACAAAAAACAGTTTTGGAGGCAGCCCTCCAAAATGTGGCATTGGATTCATTGATCAACTATTTCCCTCTGAAAGAGAAGCTGGGAGCTGGGAACATTTTCTCTACTTGCTCTGTGCTGATTTAGAGAGAAGAGCTATGATGACTTCTAGGTCAACCTTCTGTCTTTGTTTATCCCCCAAGTGGCTAGATTGTTCTAATCCTATCAGGGCTGCAAGCTTGGCAGTACAGAAGTCAGTTCTCTGGAAAACTCACAAAGAAAAGTTGGATATTAAACACATAGACAAACTTTTTCATAGTCCTGAGATAAGCATTGACCTGGGGGTCTCTTCTTCATTGTGTGGCCTGTGTTAAGGGTAAGGATTCCAGTGTGAATGTGTGACAGATCTGTCCACTGGCTTGGATGAATGTGGTTTCACATTCATAATTCTAATTACTCTCTTATGGAAATAAGATACAAGCCACACCAGTAGAATGAATCGTATCAGATATTAAACAAAATATCAGAAAAGAAAGAAGAACGCCAGGATTCTAAGAAAGACTCTTTTCTGGCTACAAAAAGTGGCTTAGGTACAAATTGAGCCTCTCAGTTTGTACAATTTGTTTCTGGATTTTTCACAAAGGGAATTTTTCTGCAAGTAATTCTTGAATCAGTGTATTTGTAGTGAAATGGAAGGTTCCAGTGCTTCCTATTCTGTTATCTTGACAATGTCACTTTTCTTACTATATTTTCTTTCCATTCTTTTCTTCTGTCTTTCTCCCTTTTCCTCCTCTTCATTTTCCTTTTAAATCTTCATCTTGTTTTGCTAATTTTGCTTTCTTTTTCTTTGCATTTTCCTATAGTTGTATTCTTGCATTTTAAACTGAGAAGATACATTTATCGGACTCTATGTTGTTGATCTTTCTGAGACCAATTTCTCTACCTAAGGTACTTTTTTTTTTTTTT
>NW_012109519.1:755905-758022 GCF_000951045.1 Mandrillus leucophaeus | reverse complement strand
ATGGTTTCCAGACAAAAGGAAGATTTTTAAATTGTCCCAGCACCGTGAGACATATTTTATAATATTAAGCTTTTTCCATTCATTAATAACACAAGATGTAAGCAATTTACACAAAATTGTGTGAAAGTTTCATATGCACATATGTGTACACACAATGACATGATCAATTAGAGAATTCCCTTTCTATATAATACTTGCTGTGGGCCTATTATACTTGTTTAGTTGCCAATAATAACAAAGTTCATGGCTGATTGTATATATTTACAATTGATTTTTTGGGATGTTGGCACAGTTTCAAGGTCCAAGAAAGCGTCTGGATAGAAAAGCATATGTGTTACTCTTCTAAAGTTGAATGTCAAAATCCTGTTCAATATTTAAAATATAAACTGGTTTTTGAAATAAAGAAATTACCCTGAACAGATTTAATATGGTTCTTTTTAATGCAATAAGTACATTATATTTTGTGAAATAAATGTAGAATAAGTTTAAAAATAAATATATGCAGTCCGTTTACAATACTCTAGCGAAATACATGAGTGTTTCACTACATGTTTCACTGACAAAAAATAATCACATAAATCTTCCACACACAGCTGCAATTTAGTGAAATATGCAGTTTTCTGTTTTCTATTACTGTATACAGTATAAATTCTTCTGCTGGGAGACAGATTGTGACAAATTTGCAAACAGCATCTGTATTCATACATTTGAAACATTAATTTATCCAGCAATAAAATCTTTGATTTCCCAAAAGGAGAGTCATGTCTGAGAACTAATGCCTATTTTTGAGACTTAACTGAGTTTTCAATGTTACTCATTTTCTCATGAGTTACGTGCTCCCATGGAAAAATATACAACTTAACAGCAAGTACAGAGAGTTAAAAGGGTCACACAAAACATAAATCTGTATGCCTACTTTATGTATGTGTATAATTCATATAAATAAATTCTTGACTACCTACACTTTCCATTGTGGAAAATGCTTTTGTTAGCAACAATATCAAAGGAATAACAAGGAAAGCTCTATAATATATACACTGAATTCAATGCTTATGTACTACAATTTTTGAAATGATAAATTTTGCTCTGGGCATAATAGTAAAACTTCTGGAAATAGCAAAATAAAGCTTATGTTTATCAACCAGTATATGGTTTATTTCTAGAAATAGTATAGAAGTCTAAAATAAACTATGCAAAATTAAAACAAAATAGAATTATATAAGTGAAATCTAAGTACTTATGAAATTTCTTATTTTAAAAAAACTCTCTAGAAGTTTATTTATCATTGAACAAGAGCCAATTTCGAACTTCCCTTTATAAAAGTGAGTAATGCCATAGCATATAATCTCTGCAACAAAGACAGCACTTCAGTTAGTGAATTTTTCTTACCTTATTTTGCTTTTAGCTTTTAGTTCCTTTTCTTAGTATCAGTTATAGCTGTCTCTTATACACATCTAGATGTGTATAAGAGACAGATGTTGTTGATCTTTCTGAGACCAATTTCTCTACCTAAGGTACTTTTTTTTTTTTTTTAACAGACTTCATTAGAGCCTATTTTGTAGGCCTGGGATTCCTCTTCTTTTGATATTATGTTAATCATCTAATATGATTCATTACACTTGTATAGCTAGTATCTTATTTCCATAAGCACATATTTAGAATTATGAATTATGGTTTTTTATCACTTTATTGTGATATTCTCTATCTTATGCATTCGATAGTGGATATAAAACAAGGTTGGCCACATCGTCTGTTTCATGAGTCCCTTCTCCTGCCTGGTCCTTCCCTCTTCCCTCAAGATTACAGAAGAGAATAAAGACGAGAAACTCTAATTATGCACTTCTTTCTAAATTAGGGGCATTAATGAAATCTCTCAGGATTTTGACTCTCTACTCCCTGTTCTAGAGAATGGGGATTAGGCTGAAAACTGAGCCTTGCCTTTACAAACAAGAATCTTCTATTTCTTTTGCTATTTCCTTTGATGCTTCATCGTGTGGAATTGCAGCATTCCTTAATTGAAGGATGCTGGTGTTTTTTTCTCTCTCTTTACTAATATTTTTAATTTATTTTGTTAGATATTGGAGCAAGAAATAATTATGACTCAATTTATTCTTCCA
>NW_012109519.1:747335-753555 GCF_000951045.1 Mandrillus leucophaeus | reverse complement strand
TCTCGGCCTCCCAAAGTGCTGGGATTACAGGCTTGAGCCACCGCGCCCGGCCAAAACTATTTGTTTATTATCAGTCATTTTTTTTACTCAATAATTGCTATCCAAAGAAACAAGACATTTGAACAGGTTACTTTAAAATAATTCTGAAATTACTTATCATTATGATTTTCTCAGGAAATTATTAGATTCACCAAAACCTAAGGAGATAAAACCTCTAAAACTCCTCACAGTATCACACAAAGATTAACCTTATCCTGGGTTTCCATTGTTCTACTGTGATCTTAAAAACTTTGATAAAATCATATTTAAATACATGCAAAAAATATTTTTAAATGATATACTATGAGTTTTTAAAATTCAAACAGCTTTCTCAGCTATTTGAATAGTGACGATCTGAAATCTGCATCCATGCTGCTTTTTTAATTAAAATTTTACCCAAAGGAAAACAGTATTTAACAGTTTGTGAGCTTACTCTCTTTAGAAATTGTGTAGTGAATTGTTTGCTCCTAACATAAGGTGGTCTAGTATCTTGGGCTTTTGCCTAACTGTCTGATCTTTTTTTTTTTTTTTTCCACTGCTGTTACACTTTTAACCTAATTTAATTGACATAGGCAATGGCGTTCACATTGTTTTCTGACTGATTACTTGAACAGATAGTGAAGAAAATTCAAGCCACAAACCTGTCTGGGACATTCATTTCAGTCACACTCAGTTGGCAGAGAGGGAGTATCACTCAGAAAGATAACCCACAGAAACTTTATTTTGCAGGAAGGCAGTGACCCTGGAGAATTCTTCAACCTCCACGTTTATGAATTTCTCATTTTTAATTAATTTCTTCTTTCAAGTCAATACATTTTCATATATCATTGTCTCAGAACTGCTGTAGGGATAGAAAAATCTGAATTGCTTCACTGTTGACATATGTGTTAGGTGTGCCTGGCTCTCACCTTCTATACCTGAGGAGAATGTAATATTAGCATCTTGTTTTAAGAACTTATCACTCATCTGTCTTCCATTGATTTCAGCTTACTCTAAAAATCAAGGAATCCTGAAAGTTTGTTTTTGTTTGTTTTTTTTTTTGTTTATATATATATTTTTCAGCCATGAAAAGAATTAGAAAATAAACCAAGTTTTTTGGGTCTTCTTAAAATGTTAATATCACCAATAGCCGCCTCAATTAGGTGCATAATTTAGCTTTCTCAAACTTCCTTCAGTGTGGTGAAAACTTTTCCATAATCTTGTTTCATTATTATTTCAAGAAATATAAAATAAATAAAATGCTTCAATTACAGGATGAGTGTTTTTTGTTATTGATCGAAGGTGAAAATCCTTATGAATGCATTGCTTAGATTAGAACAGGCCCATGCATGGATTGAATTAGGGATTTTAGGGGCTCTGAGAAATGTGGAATTATTTTTAAAAACATGTCCCAGAATTGGGTGATTTCTTACACAGCCGTGAGAGCCGAGGAAGAGGTGACATTCTCTGGGGTCTATTCATTCAAAGACCCTGCTCAGGCCTTTCTCAAACCATGCCACTCCTTATAGGAGGAGGAGTTTACAAGAGCCAAAGGGTTGCATCCAATGGGTTGCAACACAATCCCGTCTGTACCACTCCAAGCACCCAAGCATGGAGAACTCCAGAATTCCTATCAAATGCCTCCAAGCCTATGTTCAGGGAAGGTACAGGCTGTTCCCACATGTCTTTACAGCCAAGGGCTGACTATGTTAGGACCCCCAAACCACCAGAAGAGCCAAAGGGTCATTACTTGTAAGAAAGGGAATGATGGAGATAGAACTGAAGTCAGGGAGTCCCTGTGCATCTATAGGAGGCTACTTATGGTGGGGGAGTAACCACAAGGAGGGAGAGATGGGGAAGATATAAAAGATGAATATAGGATTGTCAAAAGCCTTCTTGACTTACAAACTTATAACTTGATTTATAACCTTAAAATTTTTAGTCACTTAGTCTATTGGCCTCCATCGATACTCTAGTTTGAGGAAATTTTAGGGAGGGCTGCATAAAAGTTTATCTTCTTCTTTGTTGGAAATCAATTGCTTTGATTGAATCAGGATAATGTAAGAAGAAAGAAATAAGTGGTCTCAACATAAAATGGACTCACATACAAATGTTCCCCTTACATCTTATAAGTTCTCTATTATTGTTAAAAAAATGACTAGCTTCTCTGCTTTTTCTACATTTGTCAGCTGGGAGTTTTGTGAAGAATAATGTATGTATGTTTTTGACACACACTTGGGATGTTTTCAGTGCTGAAAACAATAGATATTCTTATCAGTAGTATTAGTATTAAATTAAAACAGAAGGAAGGTTATTTTTAAAATGATGCTTCACTACAAATGAAGAGTCTGAGAGTGGGATTGTACAGAGGTAAATGAAGAAATGGCATTGTCTCTGCGTATAAATGAAAGAAGAGGAGCATGACCAATCAGAAAAAGAAAAAAGAATGACATGTAATAATGCTGCCCCATAGACCAAAAAGAGTACCAGTTTACAATATGGGCAAATGCTGAATCTTGGTGCAGGCCCATTAAGTCGTTTAAATACAATGTACTTCCAGCAATGCTGATAAAAAGGAATATATAAATCACGGCCAACAAAATTTACAGATGTGGAGCTCTGTATTTTCATGTGAACATTCTTAAAATAATGACTTATCTGAGCCTCTTGCAAGGGAGATAAGAATGTGTTATGATATTTTTTAAATGAAATCGGTGCTCTTGATTTGATCACACTGTCTAAAATTCACCCAACATTTAATATAACTCTAGTTATTAAATTTTTCTGATATTTTTCAGGAAATAGTTTCCAGTTTAATCAAGCCAAGTTATTCCAAAATCCTCTCTAAAAAAAATTACTTATAACTGAAAGTTTAATTTTAAAGAGCTTTAATAAATAAAAACAAGCCCTCTGTTCTCCAAATATTCATCAAGTAAATAGAAGTTCATAACCATTCTCTTTCATAAAGATTAAAAGACTGTTTTTTTCAAATGACAGTTTGGAATGTCACAATGATATGAATGGGCAGAAGAAACATCCTTTCCATATTTGGCACATATATGCAGTATTGACACATCAATGCCCAGTGTGCTATTTCAGAATTGCTGACTGAAACCTGAAAATATGAAAGGCTCTTTCTTTACAGTGACTGCTGCTTCAGTTAACTTTGGCATATTTGACCTTTTCTGTCTTTGGCATCTTTATTCTTTTACCTTATCTTATTAAAGTCCCTTCTTTTTTACCTTCTTCCCTGAAGTTTGTATCTTAGAATGTTGTCTTTGTTACAAGCATTCCTTTCTACTGAATTTTATAAGATTCAGGGATCTGGCAATCAAAGCACCATATTGTCAGCTGGCAAAAAAGGCCAGGCAACATCACTATTTGAAACAGGGTGTGGCTGACTTGGCCACTGTCTTCAAAATCTCAGGTAACCCGCTTTTCATGTGTCAGCCATGTTGGGTGTCTGTTCCATTTGCCAGGAAAGTATAAAAATGCATCATCGGTCAGAATCCTATGCTGTTTCTCTCTGCCCCTCAAAGTCACTAGCATTATTTTTCTCCTCAGTACAAAGTATTGTGAAATAACTGTTATAATTACTTACAGAGTAAAAAAAATAAAAATAAATCCTCCATTGTTTTAAAGGGGGACTGGATTCAGCTTCCACTTCTTTGAAGTTTATCTTTACAAAATGCTACATTTATATCAGTATAATTTGCTGGTAACTTTTCAATATCATATGTTCACTTGAAAATCAATTTTCAAAATATTTACCAATTTTATGTAAAATAATCACCAGTATCATATCTTGATGACACATTTTCACTAATTTTTAATTTTTTGCTTTGCAAATCCAATATATAATGTTACTAGTTCCATTATGTGCTTAAGTGCCTTAAAATTATGATATTGTGTTTAAGTCATCTTTATGTTAGAAGGAAAATTTAAAGAATATTATTCAAAAATAGATTGAGCTCTCCTTTATTGCTAGGAGGAATAAAATTGGTGCAATTTAGAAAACAGTTTTGTAGTTCCTTAAAATGGCAAACACAGAGTTTTCATATGACCTAGCAATTCCACTTACTGGTATATATGAAAGACAAATAAAAATCACATGTCCACACAAAGCTTTTACACAAATGTTCATAGCAGCATTGTCAATACTAACTAAAAAATAAAAACAACCTATGTATCCAGCAAGTGAGGTATGGACAAACAAAATGTGGTATGCTTCTACAGTGGAATATTATTCAGCCATAAACAGGAATAAAATATGGATTTACAATACAATGTGGATGGATCTCAAAATATTTGGGCTGAGTGAAAAGAATCCAGTAAAAAATGACACATTATTGTACAGTTCAATTAATAGGAAAACTCTAGATTAGGCAAATTAATATACAGAAAGTATATCAGTGATTGCCAGAAGCTGGGGTAGGGAGAAAAAATGGGGGATGATTACTAATGGTTATGGGGTTTTGAAGGGGGGCTGATGAGATAGTCTAAAATTAGACAGTGGTGATTATTGCACAACTCTGTGACTAAAAGTCACTGAACTGAATGATTAAAGTAGTAAATTGGATGTGAATGAAGCTGCTAAAAAAAAGTGGCGTTCAGATATTAGTCTGCTTTGGAGAGCACCTTAGATGAAGAAATATTTCTTGTCTGAAGTCTTATCTCCTTTCACAGGCCAATAGCATCCAACGATTGAGCATAATAGATGTATAAAATATTACCCTCTCTCTCCCAACTTAGGACAGCTCTGATGGTTCAAGCACCCTATATGTATGGCTGGGTTTATAATTTGGAATGCATAAGCTCAATTTCTTTCCCTGCAAATTCCTACTTCTTTCCTTGACTTTCTGCAAGTATTGCTTCCAAGGGCATTCCCTAACCAATGTCCTGTGCTCTAGTCTCATTCTTGGAGTCTGCTCCCAGTGGAAACCAACCTATAACAGAGATGTTAAACAGTATGTACAAAGTTATAACCCCATGACTTTGAGTATGCTTTTCTTTCCAGATATATTTTTTCACTTTTATTCTTCTCACACTTAATTCTATTCATCCATCATAAACCCAGTTCAAGTTCTACCTCTTTCTTACTTTCTTCAACTACTCTAGTTCACACTGAGCTTTACCTTTTTAGACAATTAATGTGCATAGTGTCAAGACCTCCAGCTCAGTGAACAATGACCTCATAAGTTTAAAACTGCTTCAGAAACAGCAAATGTATTAATATCAGGTATAACAGCATTGATACAGTTTCCCTGGAGTGTCAGGAACCGTGCTTTTCAACTTCCTTTCCCTTACACTCCTGCCTTCCCCCACCAAAATAGTTTGATGTAATTTCAATACAAACCATATTTTAGTTAGATTTTCTCCCACTGCTTCATTGACTAGCCTTAAAAATAAATAAATAAATAAATAAATAAATAAATAAATAAATAAATAAGATTTTCTTAAAATTACAGAATCTTTGTCTTACGGCGGGTAATTTTTTAATCATGACATTTTAGGTAAACATCCCAAAGCAAAGTTTAAGAAATGATCATTTGAGGAAACTACATTGATGATGTCTTCATACACACACACACACACACACACACACACACACACACACACACACACACACACCATGCAGTTATCTAGCATTTGGGCAACTAATGAACCATATAATAGAAACAGTGATGGATTGTATATAGTCATTTCCTCTGTAGTCAGCATGACATGTTCTGTAATTCTAGAGAGTAAACATAGTTGCAACAGTTTATTCTTCTAGTGATAATGAACAAATGTATTACTTCCATTGCTTTTTTGTGCCACACATTATTACAATAGAAAGAAAGACAGAAAGATGAGGTCAGGAAATCAAGACCATCCTGGCTAACACAGTGAAACCCCATCTCTACTAAAAATACAAAAAAATTAGCCGGGCTTGGTGGCAGGTGCCTGTAGTCCCAGCTACTCAGGAGCCTGAGGCAGGAGAATGGTGTGAACCCGGGAGGCGGAGCTTGTAGTGAGCCCACATCGCGCCACTGCACTCCAGCCTGGGCGACAGAGCAAGACTCCATCTCAAAAAGAAAATAATAATAATAATAAAAAATAAAAAAATAAAAAGAGAGAGAGGAAGGAAGGAAGGAAGGAAAGAAGGAAGGGAGAAAGAAAGAAAGAAAGAAAGAAAGAAAGAAAGAAAGAAAGAAAGAAA
>NW_012109519.1:744563-747199 GCF_000951045.1 Mandrillus leucophaeus | reverse complement strand
AAGAAAGAAAGAAAAAGGAAGGAAGGAAGGAAGGAAGGAAGGGAGGGAGGGAGGGAGGGAGGGGTGGTTCTTAACTGACCACTCAATGATATTGTCTGATCTGTGATGGCATCATATGTCATTATATGATGTGGCTGAATGAGCCACTGTTTGACTTTGAAGATGGACAATGTGCTTTCTCAAATCCAAGCTCAATCTAGGAAAATCTGTACTTGTGCTTCTTTTCAATGAATACTCTAGGGATGTCCATTACTCCACAGAGCTCAGCATAGGGACGAAATTCTGGGAGAATTGTCAGTATTGGATAGACCCTGTATGTGTCCAGATCTGTGTCCATGGACATTTAGCCCTTTTACTGTAAGAAAAATTAATTTTACAGGATCAAGGTTTTCTTTTGTCCTTGCAGTTAATCATTGTTAAGAAGCACTGTGTTCCAAAACAGTCATAGAATGACAAAGTCACAAGGCAGTGGTATCTCTGATTGTTGTGCCCTCCAGGTAGCTGCTTTGCAAACCAGGGATTTCAAAGATTAGTAGTTTTAAACACAGAAGGCTTGATGACTCTCTAATTCTAAAGCAATGGCTGTTATTAATCCTATCTTTACTTAAGAAATTTATGTAAATAATTGTTCCAGATACTTAAATTTATTTTCCTTGGATTACAAACAAACAAATCTTTGCCTTGATCAATCTATTTCTTTCCATGCCACTGATTGTCATACTTACCCTGATTTTATGGAAGAGAAAACTGAAAATTGAGATGATAAAGTAATTTACTCAACATCATCCAATTAAGATTGAACATAGGACTACCTAACTCCAAAATATTAAATCTTTATACTACTAGGTACATAAAATACCTTGAAAGTCAAGAGATATTAACATGTATTTCAAATACTTTGATATATGGAGTAGACTGTCAATATTAGTATAACTGAAGTTTGAATGCTCCTTTTATGATTCTCCAATAAGAAGAGTTTACTTTTTTAATGAGTTTAAAAATTCTATTGAATAAGAGCATAATTCATAATTACTGAAAAGAGATGGAAAGGTTTTGGCTTCCCTGCTGACAAATTGTTTTCTGAAAGACAGCTCTCTCCTCTATGCTTGCAAGACAAACTACATGTGGAGAAAAAAGATACTTTGTAGCTAGCATTTTATTTCCTCTTGGAAGCTCTTGGAATTCTGTCATGAGGCTGTCATCATATGACATTTATTTTATCTTGATATGAAGATACATATTTAGATTAAAAAAACTGGAAAAATGTTTAGCTGAATAACACATTCTTTGAACTTAAGGGTAAAATGAAGTTTTTTTTAAAAACTATTAAATATATAGTAATAAGACAATAAAATTGCATCAAATAAATAGATGAATAAGAGAATTAAAGATTGGACTATGGTTCTAACTATCTTAAGTGCCACCAATAAGAAACACCATTCCCACCCTATTTTTTTTTTTTTTTAATAAAAATGTGGTTAAGGAGATAAAAGAAGTAAGGAGGATGAAGGGTTGCTCTTCCAGTTGTCATTCTAGCTGCATATCCATTCTGAGCACTGACATACGTGGTCAGGGAGGGGATACGGGTTGATGTAATGGATCGTGTGACCGAAATTTGGCATCTTAGTGGTCACCACGTTGTGCTGCTCTGACTCCTTCTTCAGGACTGAGTTACTCATTCCCCAGCAGCCAGGAGTGTTGGCTGCTGAGACCTGACAGCTGATCCACTTTCCAGGAATTTTCCCTTGGGTAAAGGAGCTGATTCAACCCAAACTATACTCCCTTCCTGAGGGCAACCTGCCTTCTTCCACTGTTGTTACAATATTCCACAGCCATTTCCCTGACCTATTATATACCTTTCTCTTTCACTCCAGAAGATTGATAGATAGATGGTAGATAGTTGGATGGATAGATAGATAGATAGATAGATAGATAGATAGATAGATAGATAGATATAATAAACTATTGACAAATTCAAATTTCTTTAAAAATAAATTATATTGTGTATATTTGAGGTTCATAACATGAGGTTATGGGATACATACAGACAGCAAAATGGTTACCATAGTAAAGCAAATTGACATGTCATCTCACATAGTTACTTTTTCTGTGACCAAAGCAGCTAAAATCTAATTTAACAGAAACTTCTAATACAATACAATTTCAATAACTTTAGTTCTCATCTAAACTTTTTCATTTTACATGTCTCTTATTTTGTATCCTATGACTTACATCTCCTTATTTCCTTTTCTCCCACCTCCACCCATGGTAACCACTGTTTCACTCTGTAGCTCTGTGTATTTGAATTCATATATATATACACACACACACACACACACACACACACATATATATACACACACACATATATTCCACAGATAATTGAGACCATGCAATATTTTTCTTTCTGTGTGTGACTTATTTTACTTAGCGTAATGTACTACAGGTACACTCATATTGTGGCAAATGGGAGGATCTCCTTGTTTAGAGAAGGAATAATATTTCATTGTGGAGATATACTACACATTCTTTATCCATTCGTCTACCAATAGGTATTTAGTTTTCTTCCATATGTTGGTGGTTGTGAATAATGATGCAATAAACAAGGAAGTGCAGATATTTTTACAAGGTTGTGA
>NW_012109519.1:742207-744513 GCF_000951045.1 Mandrillus leucophaeus | reverse complement strand
ATATTTGAGGTTCATAACATGAGGTTATGGGATACATACAGACAGCAAAATGGTTACCATAGTAAAGCAGATTAGCATGTCATCTCACATAGTTACTTTTTCTGTGACCAAAGCAGCTAAAATCTAATTTAACAGAAACTTCTAATACAGTACAATTTCAATAACTTTAGTTCTCATCTAAACTTGTTCATTTTACGTGTCTGCTATTTTGTATCCTGTGACTTACATCTCCTTATTTCCTTTTCTCCCACCTCTACCCATGGTAACCACTGTTTCATTCTGTAGCTCTGTGTATTTGAATTCACACACACACACACACACACACACACATATATACACACACATATATTCCACAGATAATTGAGACCATGCAATATTTTTATTTCTGTGTGTGACTTATTTTACTTAGCGTAATGTACTACAGGTACACTCATGTTGTGGCAAATGGGAGGATCTCCTTGTTTAGAGGAGGAATAATATTTCATTGTGGAGATATACTACACATTCTTTATCCATTCATCTACCAATAGGTATTTAGTTTTCTTCCATATGTTGGTGGTTGTGAATAATGATGCAATAAACAAGGAAGTGCAGATATTTTTACAAGGTTGTGATTTCATTTCTTTGGGGTATATACCCAGAAAAAATGTTGCGGAGTCATATGGTATTTTTATTTTTAAATTTCTTTATAAAACTCAATGTATTTTTTCACAATGACTGTACTAATCACATTCCCACCCAAAGTATCCAAGGGTTCCTTTGTCTCCATGGCCTCCCCAATATATTTTTTTTAATTTTTAAAGCCATCTTTACTGTTCTTAGATCATTTAGCGGTTTCAATTTGCGTTTCCCTGATAATTAGTGATATTAAGCACCATTTTCTATACCTGTTACCCATTTTTATGTGTTCTTTGGAGAAATGTCTGTTCAGGTCCTTTGCCCGTTTTTAATCAGGTTATTTGTTTTTCTACTATTGAATTATAAGAATTCTTTGTACATTTTGGATATTAACCACTTATCAGGTATCTGGTTTGCAAATATTTTTATATTATTTCATAGTCCATAGGTTACCTTTTCATTTTGTTGATTGTATCCTTTGCTCTGCAGAAAGTTTTATTTTGATTTAGTTATATGTGTTTATTTTAGCAAACTGAAAATTTGGGTGAAGAGATATTTAAATATATTCTAATTTACAAATACATTTTAAATCAACATTGTTTTCTATTCACTATCTGTACCTGATGTGCCTATCTTTTCCATTTTTCTTTATTTTTCTTTTTCTCTCAGCTTTAGAAGATTGAGTTAATCATAGCCTTCAGCCATCAAAGGTAAATGTCGTCAAGCATTACATGAGTTAGCACATAGTCAGGCAAAGAGAAACTAGATATTTCATTCTAGATAT
Organism: Mandrillus leucophaeus; assembly: GCF_000951045.1. Lineage (NCBI taxonomy): Eukaryota > Metazoa > Chordata > Mammalia > Primates > Cercopithecidae > Mandrillus > Mandrillus leucophaeus. The sequence goes on along the minus strand of NW_012109519.1, from coordinate 743,111 downwards.
TTCATACAAGAGGTAGGATACAGAGATTTGATTTCAAAGGTGTTTGAAGGACATCAAAAGCTTAAAGAAGAAGGGAACTGATTGAAGCAACAGAAGCTGCAAATAACTGTATAGTTAAGCCCAGAAGCCTGTTCTGCTCCTGTTCTGTTGGAAATACATGTTGGTTTTGATCATCATGTCCATTCTTCTCTCACAAAACAAAAACAAAAACAAAAAAAACAAAACAACAACAACAACAAAAAACACTACAATGTGGCTGATCTACATTCTTGAGTATACGCATGCCCTTTTAAAATATGCAGAGTTGAGTTGTTAATTTGCATACACTAAAATTGCATTTTAGTGTGTTCTTTCTTCATATCTTTCAGCATTCATTTTTATAACTTCACTATTTGTTTGATGTACATCTAATTCATGATTTCTAACTAATTCATGGGCTTCCATGTTGTTTAACTGTACATTTTTGTTTATCTACCTCTTTAGTCATGTATAACTAGGTCACTTCCAATTTCCTGCTGGCTCAAAAAATAATATGATGAATATTTTCATATATACTTCCTCTGGGATGAATATCAAGCCAAGGGATCCCTGAGCCATGAGTGGTGAACATAATTTCCTTAGTGAAGAACTGCCAGAGTACATTCCAAAGTGCCTATACCAGTTTATGTCCCTTACATGAAGAGGGTTACTACTATCAGCATATCATCAAACTATGGTATTATCCAACTTTTGAATTTTTCTAATATCTTACATAGAATTTTTCATAATAACTTTAATTTGTATTGTTGTAGTGAATCTGTATATCTCTTCTTATATTTGTTAACCTTTCAAATTTACTCTTAAAAATGTGTTCACATGCATGCCCATGTTTCTACAGAATTTTATTTACTTCTGTTTTGTTGAT
>NW_012109519.1:735435-737867 GCF_000951045.1 Mandrillus leucophaeus | reverse complement strand
CTTCTGGCACTAGTGTATTTTTCTGTTCTCATGCCACTAATAAAGACATACCTAAGACTGGGTAATTTATAAAGGAAAGAGGTTTAATTGACTCACAGTTCCACATGGCTGGGGAGGACTCACAATCATGACAGAAGGCAAAGGAGGAGCAAAGTCACATCATACATGGCGGCAGTCAAGAGAGTGTGTGCAGGGGAACTTTCCTTTATTAAACCATCAGATCTCATGAGATGTACTCACTGTTACAAGAACAGCGTGGAAAAGACCTGCTCCCATAATTCAATTATCTCCCACCAGGTTTTTCCCATTATTGGAGCTACAGTTCAAGGTGAGATTTGACTGGGGACACAGCCAAACCATATCAACTGGTCTCTTATATTTCTTGGTATTAGAATTAGAGTTTGACATTTTATATTTTGGTCTTCAGTCTTTTTAATCGTTTATCTTTGTAAAAAGTTAGGTAGAGGATGCAAAGGCATAAGAATGACATAATGGACTTTGGAGGCTTCAGGGAAAGGTTGGGAGTGGGGTGAGGGATAAAAGACCACATACTATGTACAGTGTACACTGCTTGGGTGAGAAGTGCACTAAAATTTCAGAAAACACCACTAAACAACTTATTCATGTAACGAAAACCCACCTGTACCCCCAAACTATTGAAATAAAAATAAAAATTAAAAAACAGTTTAAGGTAGAATTCCAGTTTCATTTTTCTCTTCAGGTAGTAAATGTGTTTTTCCAACAACTTCTACAAAGCAGCTCTCATTTTCCCCATTGATTTGTGGTTTCACATATATCATGCATTATGCCCCCACATTGAATCTTAGTAATCTATGACTTGCCTTTGTTTTACATAATACCTTATAATTGTAAATAGTTGTTACATACTAACTACAAATGTACAATTTTTACACAAAAATATTTAAAGGCAATATAATTGATTTAAATTTCTGGCACCATTAGGACAAAAATACCCCTGTATATATTTTACATAGAGCTCAAACTGTTTAGGTTATCCGTGCTTTTAAATGCTCTGATAACTAAAGTGAGCCAGAAGTCTGTACCTTGGAACACATGGTTAAAAGAATGTACTCCATTCAATTCTTACAAGTTAGTTTAATATTTTTTCTTAAGGAAGATAAGTTATGAGATACATGATTTTTAAAACTAATAGTTTCACTAATTTTAGATTGTTAGTCACCAGATATACCCGAGTTTAATTTTGGCTTCACCTCTTACTACTTGGGTAAATTTCTGAAATCTTATGACCCTCGGTTTCCTTCACTGTAAAAAGGAAACAAAATAGCTATTACTTCATGTTGTAAGGAAAATGAAGACAATAATGAGTGGAAAGAGTAACTGATTAATTAGTCAAAATAAGAAACAGTGATTCAGTGGTAACTCAGCCCTAGGAACAAGTGGTCTTTCTTCTCTTTCCTCTATTAGTTATTATTCACTTCAGAGCTCCACTGTGAAACAATTCTCAGTAGTAAACTGGTCTGTAAATGACAAAGGCAGATGTCTTGATAGCAGCACTTTCTCTTTGGGAACAGCACAAATTTCCTGCCAAGCTTTGGGGAAGAAGATATTATTTGACTGACTTCATAACTGTTTTTGGCAGTGTTACAGAATTAAATTTTCCTAAGGAAAGCATTGCCTAAGTGTTTTGTCTGAGGTGTTCAGTATAACATGGTGTTCAGCACCACAAATTTATAAAAATGTGTTCACACGTATCCCTATTACAGTGTTTTATTTTTATTTTTGTTTAAAGGAAACTCCTTAGGTACTGCAGAAAGGTGGGTAAAATCATTCATTTTCCTTGGTTCTTGTTTCTAGAACTCTGTATTTTTTTGTTCAGTAGATGATCAATAAATGTTCATTTACAAATTTCTATGTACCCTAAGCGGTGATTATTAGAGGACACTCCTCCAAATTCAATTTTAAATAGTTTTATTGCCAATATTGTTTAATATAATAGTAAATACATTCTATTTTTTTCATAAACAGCTTTATGGTATTTCTACTGTATATTTCTGGGGGTCTGTTTAATGCTAACCTTGAACAGATGTTTGGAGTATAGGTTGACGACTTCACAGCTCCTGACATAGCATGACCTTCATAAAATTAAAGCATGGATTGTCTAATATGGTATAAGTGGTCTATTATTTAAATCTGAGTTGGAGGTACAGAGTCAATAATCACTGAGTATGAACCAAGTGTAATAACCCAAAGATGATGAGACAGTGTTTGCCCTTTATCAGAATAAGGTTAAACCGGCTGTCAAGGTGACAGACGCTAATCAGTGAAACCTGAACAATTATGCCCAATAATCATTAAACAAAGGCAGGGAACTAGACTCCTGGGAAAGCACAGGCATTCAGCAAAACACGATGTGCTTTTATTAAAAGAATCAGAGAGTTTGAAGTTGAAGG
>NW_012109519.1:732602-733924 GCF_000951045.1 Mandrillus leucophaeus | reverse complement strand
AAAAAAAAAAAAAAAAAAGAGTAATTGCTCTAAAATATCAACTGTGATTTTTCAATATTCTCCTTTAAATGTCTTAAACTTCTTTTCTTTGCATTTAATCTCAATATTTGTTGATACTTAAGAGTATCGACATGTAAAAGCCTTTTTTTATTTTTTTCTAAGATGAAGTCTCACTTTGTTTTCCAGTCTGGAGTGAAGTTGCACCATTTCAACTCACTTCAACCTCTGCCTCTCAAGTTCAAGTGATTCTCCTGCCTCAGCCTCCCCAGTAGCTGGGATAACAAATGCCCGCCATCATGCCTGGCTAATTTTTGTATTTTTAGTATAGACGGGGTTTCACCATGTTGGCCAGGCTGGTCTCCAACTCCTGGCCTCAGGGGATCCTCCTGCTTCGGCCTCTGAAAGTCCTCGGATTACAGGCATGAGCCACCGTGCCCCGTCACATATAAAAGTATTTGTCTCATTAGTTTCAGGCCCCAAGTTCTTTCCATATGCTTTTCCTGTCTATAAGGAAATTTTTCTGTTTTTCCTCTCATATACCATTCTCTCCCTTCTACCCAGGTTTTTCATATGATGAAATATCATTTCTTGAGCAAAGTCATTACCCCCAAGCTTAGACTGGGTGCCTTTATTTTACTCCCTCCTTGCACATTACACAGTTCCTTCATTTAACGTAGCACAACTTAAATAATGATTTGTATAATTATTGTTGGATATTTTATTAGCAGACCATAAGGTGAACAAGTGCAGCTCTTTGTCTATTCTGTCCATTACTGTGTACCTCCTGTCTAGCATATAGATGTTTCCCAAAGATTATGACATGAATTTGCAATTCCTTTCCTCTCAGACGTGCTAAAAGTGATCTGTTGCTGCCTAACAAGTTGCCCTCAAAACATAGTGGTTTTAGACAACAAATATTTATTATCTCATGATTTCTGTGGGTCAGGAATTCAGACACAACACTGACCTCTGGCGTGGAGCCCCTCCCAAGGCTATGATTACAGTCTTTATCAGGATTGCCGTCATCTTCCATCTTAACTGTGAGGAGGTCTATTCCATAAATTAATTCACATGATTATTAGTATTCAAGTCGTCATGGGCTGAAGTCCCCCCTAGCCCCTTGCTGGCTGTTGGCTAGAAGCTGATGTTCGTTCCATCTTTCGCAAATGGGCTCCTTCCTCTGTAAGACACCTCACACTCTGCCATTTGCTTTAGTAGTACAAGCAAGAGAGAAGAGCATAACAGCGCCTACAGCAGTCAACAAGTCAGTGTTTTGTGACCCTGTCTAGATGTTACATTCCACCACTTTTACTTTCTTTTCT
>NW_012109519.1:722018-732407 GCF_000951045.1 Mandrillus leucophaeus | reverse complement strand
TTGCTGTGGAGTGATCTGGGCTTACTGCAATCTGCAATCTCCGCCTCCCAGGTTCAAGCGATTCTCCTACCTCAACCTCCTGAGTAGTTGGGATTATAGGCGCCCACCACCACGCACCCCCAGCTATTTTGTATTTTTAGTAGAGCCAGGGTTTCACCATGTTGGCCAGGCTGGTTTCTACCTCCTGACCTCAGGTGATCTGCCCCCCTTAGACTCCCAAAGTGCTGGGATTACAGGCATAAGCCACCATGCCCAGCCTCTTTTAAAGTTCTTATTGCTCACTTCATATCAAAATTACTACATACATATAATCTACCATACTAATATCTAAACTTCCTCAAAGTAGTACTTGACTGTCACAGAGACTAGCCCAGTTCCTGAAACACAGAAGGAACTCAGAAGTCGTTTATCTGATGAATGAATGAATAAATGAGATTATAAAAATAATTTTTCATCTTTTAAAAAAAGAACATATAATTTATTTTCTCCTCTATTTTAAAGTTTCAAAGACATTTATTTCTAAACATAAAGACTTTGATGTTGTCATGGCCTCTTGCATCCAATTACACATATTCACTGTATATATGCCTCACTTTTTTCATATTTCAAAGATTTTGCAGAGAGGGAAATATGTTTCCTCCTAGGATAAGATTCAGATTTCAGTGCTTTTGTCAAAGCATGCATAGTTTATTTGCTTTTAAAACATACAGACTACTATGTATGTTTTGACAAAAGCACTGAAATCTGAATCTTAGCCAAATCCCTCATGGAATAATATTTCTTGGACTGAAGATTTGTTTACAATGCTGAAAATCATGTCAGTAAACTACACTCTCAGGCTGAGCAACAGGGAGCCATATCTTTGAGGCCATGAAGTTTATTTGATAACTATTTTTTAAAAATTTAATCAGTCTTGCAAATTCTCTGATCCATTCCTCGAAGGGGAAAAATGCTCAAATTTTGCAAAACAGTTGCCAATTTTTAAAAGACTAGATGAGTCTTAATGAAGAAAACAGTGGGGAAGGAAGTACAACTGCCACCTGGAGGAGACAGATGTGGAGACATCCTCAGTCGTTTCTGCTCATGTCTTTTGAGAACAAATACATTAGCTGGTGATGAAGATGTGCCTTAGCCTACGGAACACAAATACTGGCAGATCATTTTTTTAAACACATTGGAAGATGTGCTAAAGAAAGAATCAAAGTATAATAGTTGGCATGCTATTCGCTGACTTAAAGCAAAATACACACATATTAAATTGCATTGCATTCACTGATAGTTTCTATATTAGAAAATAAATATGCCATAGAAATAGGATTCTAGAAAAATTTTATACCTTGCATAGCTGCTACTTGCTTGTTTGGTGAGCAAGAAAAGGATAATTATCTCACAATTATACATAAAAAAAATAGTTGTTTTAAGAAGATTTTATAAATTCTAATGGTGCTCAAATATCAGAAATATATAAAACTCTTCCTGGGTTATATTCAAAAATCATTTCTTTAAATACATTTTAAATGAGTAGCTACTGTGTCATAGGTTATGGTACACATGAGCCTGTGTACTGGCAACTAGTCTCACTGCCGGTAGTCATCTTCCCCTTTAATATACCCTCTAATAGAGCAACAAATATTTTTAATGCTTTGGACTTCAAATGCAGCAGAATATATTAATCATAATTCTCAGTCTATCACCTCATGGTATTATGCACCCCTCCCTTTCTTCCTTTTTTATCTTCTCTCTTTTTATCTTATTTTTTCCTTGTATCAGTATTTCATTCTCATTTCATTCCACTTTTGAAGAAACATGATGTATTGGATGTGAGTTCACCAGTATATATTGTATTTGTAAAACACACAGTTGCATTTTGTGGTCATATTTTAAAATTTAGATAGACATTATTGTGTTAAAATTCATTGGTTTCTTTTATTTTTATAATCCAACACAATATTTCTGGTGATCAATTTCCATTATTGATTATATATTTGTTTCAATGTTTCTAATAGCTCTATAGCACTCCTTAGCATGCATCCACCCCATTTTACATGTCTGTCCTCAGTGATAACTTACCTGAAACTTTCTGCTACTTGAAAGTTGCAAATAATATTTTCATGTATGTTTTCTTATGTTATCTTGTGTTAAATTTACATTGATATCTTTTACATTGAGGATGATAATGTGTCTGTAATCAGGTGTGATATAAACTAGGGATGTTTTCATTCTTCTCCCTCTGCCACCCTCTCTCCTCCCCGCTGGCCCTCCTTGGTATTAAATGTAGTGATTCCAGAGGTGTGTAGTCTAAGGCTGCTATAGTGGTTCATTATGTCCCCAGCAGCCCTGGTTTCCAGCCTTTTCCATTATCAGACTCATGGTTTCTATCTCCCAGATCATCTCATGTTCCACAAGCAGTACTGAAGCTCCAGCTATCCGCTCCAATGTGCCTGCCAGAGTAAAGGAAAAAAAAGAAAAAGAAAAAGAAAGTTCAACCCTTCTAGGTGACTCAGTTGTTTATATGTGTATGTGTGTGTGCTTCTTCTTTTAAGTCTATAGTTACACATCAGTGTAAGGAACACTGGAAACTATATACTTTCTATTCTGGCATTTAATAGGCCAAACTAAAAATGGGGTTACTCTTACTAAAGGAGATGGAGACAATATGTCTTAGTTTGGGCTACTTGCCACCTCTGCCAAAATTATGCTTTCAAACTTTTGTAGTCTGCAAACCTGAAAATTTTACTTCATTTTTCATCTTTCATTAAATACACTTTGAAGACATAAGCATCATAAATACAAGGGAGTCCATAAAGTCTGGAAACAGGCAAAATATATAAAATGTTGCCAAAGACATCTTCAAATTTTTTTTTTAAATGGAATATAATAACTTTTCTAGATTTTTCTAACCACTGGTCCAAATGATTATCTAGCTGACATACAAAACAATTGCTATTTAACAGAATGTTCTGCTGTTGTCCTATATGATAGTCATAGCTACATATGGCTATTGAATACTTGAGATATAGCTAGTGTGCCCAAGGAGCTAAATTGTTTGTTTATTTAATTTCAATTTTATTAGCCACATATGGGAAATTTACAAGTTTATTGAATAATACAGGTGTAAATAATTTTCTAATTATAAATTTTTCATCACTCTTGCTGCCATTAATATAATTCTATACAACTTAGTACCGTGGTAACTTCTCCCCATAGTTTCTCCTGTTTGTGCTACAGCAAACCATTTTCCACTAAGCACCCAAGTAAATCATTCAGAAGTTCAAAGATGCTTCACATTCATATGGTTATGTATATTATTACATATTATATTATATTCTTATATAATAATATACTATATGTTTACAAGCAATAATATTTGTAATATTACTTAGCAGAAAAGGAATTTTCTATTTTTTCCACATATTAACTTTCATTTTCGTATACCTCATGGTAAATCTGCTTTAAGTTCATTGAGAAATCTAAGTCTATTACTAGCTATATATCCAAAGAAAAATAAATAGTTCTACCAGAAAGACAAATTCACTTGTATGTTCATTGCAGCACTATTCACAATAACAAAGACATGGAATCAACCTGGGTGCCCATCAACAGTGAATTGGATAAAGAAAATAACTGGAATACTACACAGCCATAAAAAAGAATTAAATTATGTTCTTTGCAGTAACATGGATGCAGCTGGAAGGCATTATCCTAAGCTAATTAATGCAGGAACAGAAAGTCAAATACTACATGTTCTCACATATGACCGGAGGCTAAACATTGGGTACTCATGTAAATAAAGACGGCAACAATAGATACTGGGGTCTTCTAGAGGAGTGAGGGAGGTTAGGGGGCAGGGGCTGAAAAACTAACTATTGGGTACTATGCTCCGTACCTGGGTGATGGGATCATCTATACCCAAACCTCAACATTATGCAATATATCCAGGTATAAAATTGCACATATACTCCCTGAATCTAAAATAAAATTTGTAAAAAAAGCTTCATGGGAATTCCTTCATGCAAACAACTAGTGTTAGAATGTATTATTTTTCTTAATGACTGTCTGTTATTTCACGGTGTGATGGGCCACCATACAGTCAAGCATCAAAACATTGATGAACATTCATCTTGCTTTCAGTTTTCTGCTCATACAAACAATTCTGAAACACAAATCTGATATGGTTTGGCTCTTTGTCCCTGCCTAAATTGCATTTTGAATTGTACTCCCATAATTCCCACATGTTGTGGGTGGGACTCAGTGTGAGATTATTTAAGTCATGGGGGTGGATTCTTTTTCTTGCCAGTCTCAGATATGTCTTTATCAGCAACGTGAAAACAAAATAATACAGTAAATTAGTGTCGAGAGTGGGGTGATGATGAAAAGATACCTGAAAATGTGGAAGAAACTTTGGAACTGGGTAACAGGCAGAAATTGGAGCAGTTTGGAGGACTCAGAAGAAGACGGGAAAATGTGGGAAAGTTTTGAACCTCCTAGAGACTTGTTGAATGGCTTTGACAGAAATGCTGATAGTGATACGAACAATAAGGTCCAGGCTGAGGTGGTCTCAGATGGAGACGAGAAACTTGTTGGGAACTGGAAGAAAGGTGACTCTTGTTATGTTTTAGCAAAGAGACTGACTGCATTTTGCCCCTGCCTTAGAGATTTGTGTAACTTTGAACCTGAGACAGATGATTTAGGGTAACTGGTGAAAGAAATTTCTAAGCAACAAAACCTTCAAAATGTGACTTGGGTGCTGTTAAAAGCATTTCATTTTAAAAGAGAAATAGAGCATAAAAGTTAAGAAAATTTGTAGCCAGACAATGCAGTAGAAAAGAAAATCCCATTTTTTGAGGAGAAATTCAAGATGGCTGCAAAAATTTACATAAGTAACAAGGAGCTGACCGTGAATCCCAAAGACCATGGGGAAAATGTCTCCGGGTCATGTCAGAGAACTTCCCAGCAGCCCCTCCCATCACAGATCTGAAAGCCTAGAAGGAAAAAAGTGGTTTCACGGGCCCGGCCAGAGTCCCCATGCAGTGTGCAGCCTAGGGACTTGGTGCCCTGCCTCCCAGCTGCTTCAGCCATTGTTAAAAGGGGCCAAGGTACAACTCGGCCCATAGTTTCAGAGACTGCAAGCCCCAAACCTTGGCAGCTTCCATGTGGTGTTGATCCTGTGGGTACCCAGAAGTCAAAAATTGAGGTTTGGGAACCTCCACCTAGATTTCAGAAGATATATGGAAATGCCTGGATGCACAGGCAAAAGTTTGCTGCAGGGGCAGGAATCTCATAGAGAACCTCTGCTATGGCAGTGTGAAAGGAAGATGTGGGATCGCAACTCCCATACAGAGTCCCTACTGGGGCACGACCTAGTGGAGCTGTGAGAAGAGGGCCACTGTCCTCCAGACCCCAGAATGGTAGATCCACCGACAGCTTGCACAGTGTGCCTGGAAAAGTCGCAGACACTCAACACCAGCCTGTGAAAGCAGCAAGGAGCAGGGCTATATCCTGCAAAGCCACAGGAGCTCAGTTGCCCAAGACTATGGGAACCTACCTGTTGAATCAGTGTGACCTGGATGTGAGACATGGAGTCAAAGGAGATCATTTTGGAGTTTTAGAATTTGACTGTCCTGCTGGATTTCCAACTTGCATGGGCCCTGTAACCCCTTTGTTTTGGTCAATTTCTTCAATTCAGAATTGCTGTATTTACCCAATACTTGAATCCTGATTGTATCTAGGTAGTAACTAGCTTGCTTTTGATTCTACAGGCTCATAGGAGGAAGGGACTTGTCTCAGATGAGACTTTAAACCGTGGAGTTTGGGGTTAATGTTGAAACTAGTTAAGATTTGAGGGGACTGTTGGGAAGTCATGATTTGTTTTGAAATGTGAGGACATGAGGTTTGGAGGGGCCAGGGGTGAAATGATACGGTTTGACTCTGTGTTCCCACCCAAATCTCATCTTGAATTGCACTCCCATAAATCCCACATGTTGTGGGAGGGACCCAATCAGAGATAGTTGGAATCTTGGGAGCGGTTCCCCCCATACTCTTCTCACCCTAGTGAATACGTCTCATGAGATCTGATGGTTTTATCGGGGGTGTTCGCTTTTGCATCCTGCTCATTTTTTCTCTTGCTTACATATTATATTATATACTTATATAATAATATACTATATGTTTACAAGCAATAATATTTGTAATATTACTTAGCAGAAAAGGAATTTTCTATTTTTTCCACATATTAACTTTCATTTTCGTATACCTCATGGTAAATCTGCTTTAAGTTCATTGAGAAATCTAAGTCTATTACTAGCTATATATCCAAAGAAAAATAAATAGTTCTACCAGAAAGACAAATTCACTTGTATGTTCATTGCAGCACTATTCACAATAACAAAGACATGGAATCAACCTGGGTGCCCATCAACAGTGAATTGGATAAAGAAAATAACTGGAATACTACACAGCCATAAAAAATAAAATTATGTTCTTTGCAGTAACATGGATGCAGCTGGAAGGCATTATCCTAAGCTAATTAATGCAGGAACAGAAAGTCAAATACTACATGTTCTCACATATGACCGGAGGCTAAACATTGGGTACTCATGTAAATAAAGACGGCAACAATAGATACTGGGGTCTTCTAGAGGAGTGAGGGAGGTTAGGGGGCAGGGGCTGAAAAACTAACTATTGGGTACTATGCTCCGTACCTGGGTGATGGGATCATCTATACCCAAACCTCAACATTATGCAATATATCCAGGTATAAAATTGCACATATACTCCCTGAATCTAAAATAAAATTTGTAAAAAAAGCTTCATGGGAATTCCTTCATGCAAACAACTAGTGTTAGAATGTATTATTTTTCTTAATGACTGTCTGTTATTTCACGGTGTGATGGGCCACCATACAGTCAAGCATCAAAACATTGATGAACATTCATCTTGCTTTCAGTTTTCTGCTCATACAAACAATTCTGAAACACAAATCTGATATGGTTTGGCTCTTTGTCCCTGCCTAAATTGCATTTTGAATTGTACTCCCATAATTCCCACATGTTGTGGGTGGGACTCAGTGTGAGATTATTTAAGTCATGGGGGTGGATTCTTTTTCTTGCCAGTCTCAGATATGTCTTTATCAGCAACGTGAAAACAAAATAATACAGTAAATTAGTGTCGAGAGTGGGGTGATGATGAAAAGATACCTGAAAATGTGGAAGAAACTTTGGAACTGGGTAACAGGCAGAAATTGGAGCAGTTTGGAGGGCTCAGAAGAAGACGGGAAAATGTGGGAAAGTTCTGAACTTCCTAGAGACTTGTTGAATGGCTTTGACAGAAATGCTGATAGTGATACGAGCAATAAGGTCCAGGCTGAGGTGGTCTCAGATGGAGACGAGAAACTTGTTGGGAACTGGAAGAAAGGTGACTCTTGTTATGTTTTAGCAAAGAGACTGACTGCATTTTGCCCCTGCCTTAGAGATTTGTGTAACTTTGAACCTGAGACAGATGATTTAGGGTAACTGGTGAAAGAAATTTCTAAGCAACAAAACCTTCAAAATGTGACTTGGGTGCTGTTAAAAGCATTTCATTTTAAAAGAGAAATAGAGCATAAAAGTTAAGAAAATTTGTAGCCAGACAATGCAGTAGAAAAGAAAATCCCATTTTTTGAGGAGAAATTCAAGATGGCTGCAAAAATTTACATAAGTAACAAGGAGCTGACCGTGAATCCCAAAGACCATGGGGAAAATGTCTCCGGGTCATGTCAGAGAACTTCCCAGCAGCCCCTCCCATCACAGATCTGAAAGCCTAGAAGGAAAAAAGTGGTTTCACGGGCCCGGCCAGAGTCCCCATGCAGTGTGCAGCCTAGGGACTTGGTGCCCTGCCTCCCAGCTGCTTCAGCCATTGTTAAAAGGGGCCAAGGTACAACTCGGCCCATAGTTTCAGAGACTGCAAGCCCCAAACCTTGGCAGCTTCCATGTGGTGTTGATCCTGTGGGTACCCAGAAGTCAAAAATTGAGGTTTGGGAACCTCCACCTAGATTTCAGAAGATATATGGAAATGCCTGGATGCACAGGCAAAAGTTTGCTGCAGGGGCAGGAATCTCATAGAGAACCTCTGCTATGGCAGTGTGAAAGGAAGATGTGGGATCGCAACTCCCATACAGAGTCCCTACTGGGGCACGACCTAGTGGAGCTGTGAGAAGAGGGCCACTGTCCTCCAGACCCCAGAATGGTAGATCCACCGACAGCTTGCACAGTGTGCCTGGAAAAGTCGCAGACACTCAACACCAGCCTGTGAAAGCAGCAAGGAGCAGGGCTATATCCTGCAAAGCCACAGGAGCTCAGTTGCCCAAGACTATGGGAACCTACCTGTTGAATCAGTGTGACCTGGATGTGAGACATGGAGTCAAAGGAGATCATTTTGGAGTTTTAGAATTTGACTGTCCTGCTGGATTTCCAACTTGCATGGGCCCTGTAACCCCTTTGTTTTGGTCAATTTCTTCAATTCAGAATTGCTGTATTTACCCAATACTTGAATCCTGATTGTATCTAGGTAGTAACTAGCTTGCTTTTGATTCTACAGGCTCATAGGAGGAAGGGACTTGTCTCAGATGAGACTTTAAACCGTGGAGTTTGGGGTTAATGTTGAAACTAGTTAAGATTTGAGGGGACTGTTGGGAAGTCATGATTTGTTTTGAAATGTGAGGACATGAGGTTTGGAGGGGCCAGGGGTGAAATGATACGGTTTGACTCTGTGTTCCCACCCAAATCTCATCTTGAATTGCACTCCCATAAATCCCACATGTTGTGGGAGGGACCCAATCAGAGATAGTTGGAATCTTGGGAGCGGTTCCCCCCATACTCTTCTCACCCTAGTGAATACGTCTCATGAGATCTGATGGTTTTATCGGGGGTGTTCGCTTTTGCATCCTGCTCATTTTTTCTCTTGCTGCTGCCACGTACAGAGACAGTTGGAATCTTGGGAGCGGTTTCCCCCATACTCTTCTCACCATAGTGAATACGTCTCATGAGATCTGATGGTTTTATCAGTGGTGTCCGCTTTTGCATCTTGCTCATTTTTTTATCTTGCTGCTGCCATATAAGAAGTGCCTTTCACCTTCCGCCATGATCCTGAGGCCTCCCCAGCCATATGGAACTGTTAAGTCCAATTAAACCTGTTTTTTTTCCCCAGTCTCGGGTCTGTCTTTATCAGCAGTGTGAAAACGGAAAATACAACATCCTTATCCAAATGTCTTGGCAAATAAGATTAGTTCTGTGTGCAGTATTCCTAGTTGTGAATTTTTGGAGGTGCAGGGAAACTGTTTTATTTTTAATAGATTTCGTCAGATTGCTTTTCAGAAAGGCTACACATATACATTTCTACTGCCAAAATATGAAAGTACATTACTTTTCTATCGATTTTCAAGCAGTGAGTGTTATTGCTACCTTTTGTTGTTGTTGCTGGTCCGAAGCTAAAAATATGTAACTTATTTGTATTTTAATGCTAATTTCTCTGACAAATAGTTTTAACATTTGCTGTATAATAATTATTTATATTTTGTTTTACTCTTCTGTGGATTTATGCATTTCCTTTCACCATTTTTATTTTTTATTTATTTTTCATTTATAACATTTTACTGTTTATTGTAAGTAATAATACTTTGTCACTTGCTGCAATGAACTTACTTTCTAATTTATGATGCATCTATTCATTTTGTTTATAATGTCTTTTGTCATGTTTTAATTACATAAGAATATATATGTTTAGTTTTTTATACTTTTATACCATCTTTCTTACTTACGTTCTTGTCCACTGTGCTTATTAGTATATTTGACTATAGTTTCTTCTATAATTTTAAATTTTCAACCTTCAAAAATTTATATATGTAGTATAATTGCGTTTTATTTTGGTTTAAAATGTAAGATACAGTGCAAGGCTTATTTGATTCTAGAATTATAAATAATTATGGCAGCACCAACTTTACTAAATCACTTTTTTACTAAATTGAAATATGTTTTTGTTATAGGTTAAATTCTCATATTAATTTGGTTCTATTACTGCCTTCTCTACATTTTGTCTCATATATAAATCTACTTATTTGTTTCTATGCACCTCACTTTTCCTTTTCCATAAAATCTAAGTTATTTTGGTTGAGTTTAAGTTTATAATATTTAATTTTCACCATCACCATCCCAAAATGCCAATCCTGTCAGAATATTAGTTGAAATAAACTTAAATATATAGTTGGAGTTTAGAGAATTTCTATTTTGTGGCATTAAGATTTTATTCAGGAATACGTTCTATATCACTGTTTGGTCTTACCTTGATGTATGGCTTTCAGTTACTACAATTTTATGTGTATATGACCTATGTTATTCTTGTTAATTATTTACAAAG
>NW_012109519.1:713163-720849 GCF_000951045.1 Mandrillus leucophaeus | reverse complement strand
GTGAACCCGGGAGGCGGAGCTTGCAGTGAGCTGAGATCCAGCCACTGCACCCCAGCCTGGGCGACACTGCGAGACTCCGTCTTAAAAAAAAAAAGAAAGAAAGATAATATCTTCACATTTTTCTCTATCATTTAGCTAATCATAGATGTTTTGTATAAAATATAGGTTAATTGTTTTCTAAATAATTTGTAGCATCACTTTGCATGTTTCTTGCTTCAATCCAGAAATGTAATTGGGAAATTCTTTATTATGTGTTTTAAATTGTATTAGGTTAAGATCACACGTTTGGTCTTTAAAATACTTAGGGTTCAAAAAATTTAGGATGTCTTGTAGATAGATAATTATATGTAGAAATACATGTAAAAATGGAAGTATATATGTATATAAGTATATATGTATATTCTGAAATTTTAAAATTACTTTGTTAATTTTTTGATTATAATAATCCCCCTGAATTCACTGGTGATAGTAAATGTTCCATTATAATAATCTCTTCTATTTGTTAAAAACAGCAAATTTTAATAACAAGTATTACAAGCCCTGTTTCAGGTATTCTGGAAGATCGATAAATGCATAAAATATAGAAACAGATCTCTCCTTGCCTTTCTAATAGTTTTTGCTTCATTGACTGCGTTATTTGTTTCAGACAGAATTAGGACTGTCACATATTCATAAATTGTGCCTTGTATTATTACATAATGTGTCCCTTTAATGACTTAGGTTCTTTAAATATTAAACGCTATGTGGTCTCATAATTAAGTCTTACTTATGTTTAGTTTGCACTTTCTTTATATATCTCTGTCTTTATTTGAACCTTTCTTTATCACGTTGTTTCATATGTTTTTTTTAATAAAAATGTATCTATATTTTGTCTGACTTTTACATGTTTTCAATGAAGAATGTTATATATAAAGTACTATACACAGTGTATGCATACAGTTTCAACAATATAACAGGTACTCAACTTGAGAGGTAGAATATCACTTAGCAAATCTAAAATCTATGTTCCCCACTGACCTGCCCCCAATGGTCTTTATCTCCCTCCCTTCCCCCAAAGAGAATCTTTTTTACTAATTTCATCATCCTTCAGTTTCATTAAGTTTTGAAAGCAGTTCATATGTGTATCACCAATAATAAATTGTTTATATATTATTGATTTATTTATACAAATGTCCTTACAATTTTTATATTTTTTTATGCCTTTAAATTATTGTGATGTTTCATGTTTTTAAGGTTTATCTTGTGGATATGCCTGCTATATAAGACAAGTCATTCATCTTTCCTGCTGTTGTTGGAATCTTTTTTGCAGTATTAGGCTATTACAAACATTTTAGTACAAGTCTCCTGGTGAAGAAATTAAAGAGATTCTACTTGGAATGGAATTGTTGAGTAATAAGTTACAAATATTTAACTCTATAACAAAATAACGTTCAAAATTGTTAAACAAATTTAAACTTCTACCAGGAGTGTAGGAATTTTTATTGCCAGGTATTTAAAGCTTTAATTTTTGTGAATATAAAACATCATCTTTTTATGGTTCTCAATACTTTGGAATTTGTTATGATTTGATTTATTGTCTAATAGATTTAAAAATTCTTGTTTATATTCCATGTATGCTTGGAAAGAGTGTGTATTCTTTCTTTCCTCCTTAGTGTGTAATCTCTCTTTCTTCCTTAGTAGGAACCCCATATTTTAGTTGAACTCATTGCAAGGCAGAATAATAGGTACATTTTCATGTGTTCCTTGAACTCATGCATAACTATGGATTTAAAGAAAATAAAAACAGACAAAAATAACTGAGTGCTACTGGTGGCACAATGGAGTCACCATGGCATTCTTGGACTATGAACCTCTTAAAATTTTCCACATGAAAAAGGAGTAAACTTTTATTTGGTTTAAACTGCAATCATTTTCTCCTGTCATATGCAGCTACTAATAGAATTACAGACATTAAATATGAAATTAAAATGTTTAAATAAAATTCATTTTGCTTTTAATTTGAATGAAAGGATAAAAACAGACAGCTCATAGTTAATATAAGCAAACTTAAATGTACTACAGTAGGTATAGAAAGCCAAAAGCAAACTGCGTAATTCAGGGATATATCTGTTAAGCAATTTAGGGTTATAGAAAATAGTTCAGTAGTGTACGGTTTATATCAACATCTCGTTGGGTTGCATTAATGGAAGTTTCATGTCAAGAGTGTTGTCAAATGAAGTAATAATTTGCCTTTACTCTGGTAATCAGTCACCACCTAGTGCATAATGTGTAGCTTCAAGCTCCACATTTCAATAGGAATATGAACACATTGTAGAATGTTCAGAGGATATCTGCCAGAAATGCACAGGGATTCGAATGATATCTCTCTTGGGATAGTAGAAGATTATTAATGGTAAGGGAGCATTAATGAGTGATTTAGGCTCACTGTATTAGGCACTAATGGTTTAGAATTAAAATCCGTTGTTAATAGTTTAAAATATATTAGCTTGAATTTACCATAAAGAGGGACTATGCAATAGTTAGGACTAAACAGAGATAAAATTAATTTCCACAGGACACAATGTTTTTCCTGTTCACTGGTGGTGACTTAGGCCAGATAACCACATGGTGGAGATGTTGTAGAGGGAATTCAAACATTAGATGCCTTGTTGGAATAGAGGACATTTAAGGTTACTTCCAAATTCTAGAATCTGTGAATTTATGGGACAAATATATAAGAGAAAAGAGTCTCAAATTTAAAATCGATGCAGTGTTCATACTACTGTATCTAAAAAAATTTATCCCTCACCTTAATTACATTAATCATTTCCTATACTAAATATAGTTGATGGAAACTTTTTATTATGCCCAACACTGGATTAACTTTTTAAATTATGTGTACCTCTGCATTATATGTACCTGACATATACAAGCTCTAGAATCAGCATAAGGAGAGTGTTTTCATTTTACAAATGTATAAAATACATAAGGCTAAAACGGTATTGAAGATAAATATTACAGAGAGAACACAATAACCAAAAAATGGGTCAGCACAAACTATCCAATTGATTAGATGCTTGCAGAAAACCACAGCAAATGGCAAAATCAATTTACCAATCAGCTTTGAGGTGTTTTCTTCTCAACTCAGCCAGCTGGGCAATTAGGCATATATTTGGTGTTTTTATGTCTTTCATTGAAGAAAGCATCATTTTCCTTTGGAAGCAGATGGTTTGGAACTATAGATTGGTCAAAGTTCAGTAGGGTTACTCTACTACAAGCAGAGTAAATTGATGTGGCAGGATATGCTAGTTTGAATCTTTAGAAGAATTCAAACCTGAAAGAGAAGACTTTCTGAGTTGATATTTGGTTATAGGTTTTTGTAAGCTAAGAAATTACTCGATTATATTTTAATGCAGTGATTCTTCATTGTTATTTACACAATGTTCCATTCAATTCACTTTTTTGTAGGATAATGTCTTATGGCTTATCTCAAGGAGTAAAATTTCAAATGATTATTGTTTTAGGTTTTGTCAAAATAAAAGAAATAAAGAAATGAGAGTTCATACAATGTTTTGGAAAACCAGCCTGCAAAACAATTTTATTCTGAGGCCAAATTCAGTTGTTTGAACTAAATTATCCAGTAATCAGTGTTTCCAGATGAATGTTTAAAAAAGATAAGGATCATAGCATTTTAAAAGGCGGAGTGAAATTAGGTATCATTTATTCAAATTCATGTCTACAAATGAAGGATCTCCTGCCTGAGATTTCAAAACTTGCAGCAGCACTACGTCTAGAACCCAAAATCTCACTAGGTTCTCAGGTGATGCTGTAATCTTGTAATCTTGTACAATGTCATATTCCACATAAGGTAGTCATAGCATTAAAGTATTAATTTGTGATGATGAAGAGAAAGAATAGTTAATCAGAACCGTAGTTGATTGAAGAAAAAGTACACCAAGTAATTGACCTTCCATTATGCCATTAAGAAGGGTTTCCAATGATCTTGCCATCAATTGTTCTTGGTTACTAGTCTAAGTAAATATCATTTTAATGATTGATGACTTTCTAGTTAATTAATCCTCAAAGATTAATCAAAGCTTTCTCTTTATTAGATATTTTTAGATGTTAGATATTTTTGGTGAATTTATCTGGCATGCTGCTGTCAATTTTTAATTTTGAGAGTCATTACAAGTTATAATTTATAGGAATACAGAAACCAAAGAGTAGAAACTACTGATTCGCTTGTTTTTCACGTATTTGAGTTCTGAGTCTCATCTATATTTGTGTGATTACGTCCCATACATATAACAATAATTCAACTCGTGGTTATGGATAAAAAGGATTCAATGAATGAAAAGATATTTAGTGAATAGTACAGAAAAATTATTATTCAAAAATAGCAATTTTTCAGTAATAAGTATAATTCAATCACAGCTATTATTTGTTTGTAAAGGTTTGTGCTTCATCCTATAAAATGTTGACAAAAAGGATGTTAACTACTGTGTCAATAAAGGTATAGTACATAAGACAACTTCTTAAGATGTCAGTGAAATTAAGAAGAATTCTGAAGACAACAAAAAATGTAGGTCCTAATATTCACTTAATAAAATGGCCTGCCTGACTCTGGCTGAAAATATCAGATTTAAAATTAAAATATATGGTAACTCCAAAAGGAATAAATGATAAATTCCAAATGGACTATATGTTTTAGAATAAAATGAAATCATAGGAGTATTAGATTCAATCATGGGGAAATTATTTTATAAGCTCAGATTGAGATAGGTTTTTCAAAACATAAGCCAAAATTCAGTTATAAACTGAGAGATTGATATAGTTGACTATATTTAAATGCACAAAGGAAGAAAAAACAAAAATCTTTTGAATAATAGAAAAATAATTATAAGATAAATGAAAATTGGGGTGGCGGAAATCAAAAACATATCACACAAGACTAATTTCCTTCATGTATAAGTAGTTCTTTGAAAAAAATACGACCAGTTCAGTAGAAAAATGGGCAAAATATTTGAAGAGACAATGAGAAGGAAAGGAAATACAATGACTCTTGAAGATGTGTGTAAAAACATACTTAACCTTATTCAATGTTGGAAAAATTTCTAAATATAAACACATTGAGATTCCATTTGTCATCTCTAAGACAGAAAACATACAAGTTGTATTTGATAAAACACTCTTCTGGGCAGCTGTGGAAAAACAAGTTGTCCCACATATTAATTATGGTAAGTGACTTGATGATATTAGTCAATATTATATTTAAAAATTCTCTTTGATCTAGCAAAAACTTTATAGCAAAGATTCTCTCTTAAATGTGAAAAACATTATGAAGATTTATTGCATCATTGTTTGTACCAGAAAAAGATTGAAAAAATATAAATAGTCATCAATGAGAGATGAATTAACTAAATTATGCTATAACCGTACAAATTTCATAGAATTGTGATAACCGGTGAGGAAACTTATCTTTAAGTATGAACACTTTATTGAATTTATAGAAATCTATGGAACTTGAAGCTTTATTTTAAAAAAGTTCCAATAGCAAGAAATAGTCAATAATTCAGTAAAAATGTGATACTATAGTTTTAAAATGTGAAGATTTTATCTACATACATTTATATATTTATATGATCTAGACTTCTTCAGTTTATATCCTGCTTATACCACTTAGCTCTCTGAGTGATCTCTTATGCAAGACATAAAAACTTTTTGTGTCATAGTTGTCTCATTAATAAAAAGCAGATAATATAACACCAATATAATGAGGATTAAGCTCCAAACTCTGCTCTTGGAACAGGAGCTATATGTGTTAGTTTCAGTGTCATAATGATTACTATTTATTATAATTTTATATTTTATTATATATTATGCAATATACAATATTTTATTATGTATTATGTAATAAAGATACAGTTATAATTATTATTATTATGAATGTATATTAAACTATTGAAGAATAAATCAGGAAACTACTAATGAATTTTTACTGAACTTTATAGTATGGGAACCGAGATTAATGGCACTTAAAAAATAATATATAATATTTAATCCATGGACTTATGTTGTTTGTATATTTGCATTGTTAGTGATCAATGTATTAATATTCAGAATTGCACATTTTTATTGAAATTATAGTAAAAGAAAAATCACACTTACTCATGTGCAGTATTTCCTGTGAGCCTCAAGCATCTTTAAACGCTGGAGAATTAGATGGGAATTTCACAGGGTTTTGTAAATTTACTTGGATTGTTAACAGATTGGGAAATAGAGCAATTTAGGGGCTGAAGTTGTGGAAACATAATTGTATTACTCACTATAGAAAAATATTAAGATAGAGTTTATTTCATGGTAAACACTTATTAAGGAATCTCAGACTATAAGTATATAAGCCCTAAATAGGGAATTCCAGAAAATATTTATTACTGTTAGTAAGGACATTTTCCCCTCCTCATCTTGATCTTTACCTAATTTTCCAAATCAAGGACCCACAATGAAATTGTATCTTGATACCAAACTTCTGTCAACTTTTAAGTTATAGCTATAAAATATATAAAATAGAATTTCATGTAATTAATTATATGATCACAAAAATGTTTTCTTACATAATGTTAATAACTGATTGTAAAATTATTTTTAATCAATAGGCATCTGATTACGTATACTGAAAAACTAATAGGAAAATAGAGTTCACTCCCTCGTAGTCTTTTAAAAATTTCAGGGAAATAGTGATTAAAGAAGTCTTCGGTTAACAACTTATTTTCACCTGTGATATATATTGCTCCATTTTTTCTCAATTCTTTATTTTTCTATTACATTTTTTCTATTACAGATAGAGTATAATTTTTTTTGCTCAATTGATGTTGTCCTGAGGTACATGACAGGCTTGTCTTGAGGAATATTATCAGGCATATGTAAACAGAGGCTGAGGATTGGCTTGTACAGTTGAACTGGCCCTCTTGCTTTTCTATCACTGCCATGATGAGAAGAACATCCCTCAGGTAGCAGATTAGGCTAAGAAATATGAGAGACAAACATAGAAGACCTGGGTTACAAGTTCAGCTTGGAGTTAAGCCCAGCCAACCCCAGCTAAATTACTTGGGTCCAAGCTGACCCACAGATGGATGAATAAATGTACTCAATTCCACCAGGCCCAGTGGCTCACTCCTGTAATCCCAGCACTTTGGGAGGCCAAGGTGGGCAGATCGCCAGGTCAGGAGATCCAGACCATCCTGGCTAACACAGTGAAACCCCTTCTCTACTAAAAATACAGAAATTAGCTGGGGGTGGTGGTGGGCTCCTGTGGTCCCAGCTACTCGGGAGCCTGAGGCAGGAGAAATGGAGGGTGAACACAGGAGGCGGAGCTTGCAGTGAGCCTAGATCGCCAAGCACTCCAGCCTGGGCGACAGAGCGAGACTCTGTCTCAAAAAAAAAAAAAAAAAAAAAGTACTAAATTCATGTAAGAATAAATTACTCTTGCTTTAAGTCACTGAGTTTTGCGGTGGTTTGTTATGCAACTGTATTGTGGCACCAGCCAACTGCTACATTGCATTTTATTGTGGCAATACCTAATCAATACATTGAATTTTAGAAGTTTGTGTGGATTTATGTAAAAAGCAACTCATTAAGTATCATGCAATTTGGCAATTATCCTCCATGCATTTAATGCTTTATCAAGGGTTTCTCAGTGATAGATCT
>NW_012109519.1:677955-713113 GCF_000951045.1 Mandrillus leucophaeus | reverse complement strand
GCTTATACCACTTAGCTCTCTGAGTGATCTCTTATGCAAGACATAAAAACTTTTTGTGTCATAGTTGTCTCATTAATAAAAAGCAGATAATATAACACCAATATAATGAGGATTAAGCTCCAAACTCTGCTCTTGGAACAGGAGCTATATGTGTTAGTTTCAGTGTCATAATGATTACTATTTATTATAATTTTATATTTTATTATATATTATGCAATATACAATATTTTATTATGTATTATGTAATAAAGATACAGTTATAATTATTATTATTATGAATGTATATTAAACTATTGAAGAATAAATCAGGAAACTACTAATGAATTTTTACTGAACTTTATAGTATGGGAACCGAGATTAATGGCACTTAAAAAATAATATATAATATTTAATCCATGGACTTATGTTGTTTGTATATTTGCATTGTTAGTGATCAATGTATTAATATTCAGAATTGCACATTTTTATTGAAATTATAGTAAAAGAAAAATCACACTTACTCATGTGCAGTATTTCCTGTGAGCCTCAAGCATCTTTAAACGCTGGAGAATTAGATGGGAATTTCACAGGGTTTTGTAAATTTACTTGGATTGTTAACAGATTGGGAAATAGAGCAATTTAGGGGCTGAAGTTGTGGAAACATAATTGTATTACTCACTATAGAAAAATATTAAGATAGAGTTTATTTCATGGTAAACACTTATTAAGGAATCTCAGACTATAAGTATATAAGCCCTAAATAGGGAATTCCAGAAAATATTTATTACTGTTAGTAAGGACATTTTCCCCTCCTCATCTTGATCTTTACCTAATTTTCCAAATCAAGGACCCACAATGAAATTGTATCTTGATACCAAACTTCTGTCAACTTTTAAGTTATAGCTATAAAATATATAAAATAGAATTTCATGTAATTAATTATATGATCACAAAAATGTTTTCTTACATAATGTTAATAACTGATTGTAAAATTATTTTTAATCAATAGGCATCTGATTACGTATACTGAAAAACTAATAGGAAAATAGAGTTCACTCCCTCGTAGTCTTTTAAAAATTTCAGGGAAATAGTGATTAAAGAAGTCTTCGGTTAACAACTTATTTTCACCTGTGATATATATTGCTCCATTTTTTCTCAATTCTTTATTTTTCTATTACATTTTTTCTATTACAGATAGAGTATAATTTTTTTTGCTCAATTGATGTTGTCCTGAGGTACATGACAGGCTTGTCTTGAGGAATATTATCAGGCATATGTAAACAGAGGCTGAGGATTGGCTTGTACAGTTGAACTGGCCCTCTTGCTTTTCTATCACTGCCATGATGAGAAGAACATCCCTCAGGTAGCAGATTAGGCTAAGAAATATGAGAGACAAACATAGAAGACCTGGGTTACAAGTTCAGCTTGGAGTTAAGCCCAGCCAACCCCAGCTAAATTACTTGGGTCCAAGCTGACCCACAGATGGATGAATAAATGTACTCAATTCCACCAGGCCCAGTGGCTCACTCCTGTAATCCCAGCACTTTGGGAGGCCAAGGTGGGCAGATCGCCAGGTCAGGAGATCCAGACCATCCTGGCTAACACAGTGAAACCCCTTCTCTACTAAAAATACAGAAATTAGCTGGGGGTGGTGGTGGGCTCCTGTGGTCCCAGCTACTCGGGAGCCTGAGGCAGGAGAAATGGAGGGTGAACACAGGAGGCGGAGCTTGCAGTGAGCCTAGATCGCCAAGCACTCCAGCCTGGGCGACAGAGCGAGACTCTGTCTCAAAAAAAAAAAAAAAAAAAAAGTACTAAATTCATGTAAGAATAAATTACTCTTGCTTTAAGTCACTGAGTTTTGCGGTGGTTTGTTATGCAACTGTATTGTGGCACCAGCCAACTGCTACATTGCATTTTATTGTGGCAATACCTAATCAATACATTGAATTTTAGAAGTTTGTGTGGATTTATGTAAAAAGCAACTCATTAAGTATCATGCAATTTGGCAATTATCCTCCATGCATTTAATGCTTTATCAAGGGTTTCTCAGTGATAGATCTTACATTCAGAATAACAGTTTCTAGGAACAAACTAAGGAATGGTTATGATTTTCTATGCCCTGAGTATAAAACCACAATCATTTGTTTAAATCTATATGTCTATTATCTAAATAAGTATTCAAGATGTTGTGGACAATCAGTATATGTGTATTGACTAAGTGAATTAAAATAAATGAATAAATGAAGGAGTAGCACATCAAATGGACCAAATTTCCTGGTGGCTGCAAATTCTTTCTTCTCTCCCCACCAGGATATGCAGTTAATTTTCCCTCCCTTTGTGTATGTGGTAAATCTATGACTAATTCATCAATTGAATATGGGAGAAATGATCATGGGTACATTCTGAGGCTGAGATATGGGAAATTGCAACTTTCATTTTTGCATACATAGGAAGTTCTTCTCTTGGAAACCACCCACCATGTTGCAAGAAGCTGAAGACATAAAGAGAGGTCATGTAAAGGAACTGAAGTATCTGCTGAACAGCCCAAGCTGAAGTACCAACTAATAGCCAACACCAGCTACCTACCAGCTGCGTGGGTAAGCCATCTGGGATATTTCAGTCCAAAGGAGCTTCTGTATGACTGCAACTCCTGCTGACACCACACGGAGCAGAACTGTTCACATGAGCCCAACCAATTTACAGATTTTTTTAAGCGATAACACATAGTTATCATTTTAAACCACTTGATTGTGCGGCTGTTTATTATGAAGCAAGACATAACTGAAGTCCTAATGAACAAGTTAATTCTAGGCTTTGCATTATTACTTATATATTCCAGTATACTCCTGTATGTTCCTATGAAAACATTGAAAGCTGACATTTAGCTCTTTCCTGTGACTATAACCTCAGAAACGTATTTTCATATTTCCAGTGGAGTCTATAAAGAATTTTGAAGAGCTCCTTCTCTGAAGTTCCCAGATTGGTATTTATTGAGCCAATATGATCTGCAATCACCCCAAAATTCACACCATGATTTTAAGTCTCCACAGTATTCCTAAATATGTTAGCTAATAGGCCGCATTTAGAAATCAGGAAAATTCATATTAACATTTATATTTTTAGCTCATCTTAATAAATATAAATTTTTACAACACTAGATTTGTATTTTTGTGCGGCACTTCTGGTTATGCAGTAGATTTACATTTATGCATGAAGCTAATTAGAAGCAACCTTATTTATATGAGGCATCATTTTGCAATTCAGCAAAGTCTTCACTAGTTCTGCTTCCCATATGCATCAGAACTCTTGATTATAAAAGTGAGAAATTCTGGTATAAACTTTACATAAAAGAGGATTTTTTCCTTGTTTGTTTTGGACAAGTAAAAAGTTCTATGGTCGTATCTTTAGGTCTAACTCAATTCTGAGACCAGCGACATCCATTTTTCTCAATACCTTGGCTCCTCTTTTCTCTGGTCAGATTTAATTCTCAGGCTCTAGTGTGGCCTCCGAAATGTCGTGGTTCACCTTTTCTAAATCAAAAGAGCAATCCTCTTTCTATAGTCCTAGTAAAAGACTCACCATTTCACTCCTGCTGTGATTGAGTCATGAGCTCATAGCTGAACTATAGCCAGAAATTGCATGTTTGTGTTGACCAGGCCTCAGGAAATAGAGTGGAAGTCTTACCAGAACAAGAGAAATAGATGCTAGACAATGTCAAGAGAAATCTACTCCACAAAGCTTGTTCAGTGGAATCAATTTCTGGCCTACTTAACTCTATCAAGCAGGTGAGGGAGTATGTTTATCTAGTGTCTTAAAACTGTCACTCCACACAGGCACTGTCTATGGATATATCCAGCCAACCTGTTCAAAGACATTTAATCTTAGTAAAACACTTTTAGGGTGTTTTTAATTTTTTTAAAAATAAAGTGTCTTAACAAGCAATTAATCTTCTTAACCAGAGGATTTCGGTCTTAACCATTACACCTTTCTTTTGGATGGATTTGTTCTCCTTTCCTGTGGTCTCCGAAAAAGTTGTTCACTAATCTTAAGTTTCACTAAGCCTTTAACTTTGGATCAAGATGAACCATTCTAGTTCAGTGGAAGCAGTAGTTTTTTTGTAAGTTCCTAGTTCCCACTCTCTGTTCAAACTAAAACCACGGAATTCTGCAAACTGTCGTTTAATCCTTGATCTTCAGATTTCTCTCTACTCTTTGTTCTTTTTTTTCTTCCCCCCTTGGTTAGCTGAAGGGATTTTTAGTTGTTCTTTCTTATAATTTCTTCCCATGTTTTGCAATTGTCTTCTGATTTAGTAAGATAACTTGATCCCATTTTTGACTCATTATTTAGGCTAGGACAATCCAGCCTATGGAAACATAGCTTTTTAGTGCAGATTGCATAAAAGGCTGATTTATTATCCCAGACATAGCACATGCTAATCACACACCATGATGTATGTGATGGTCCAGCCATGCTGAATTAGAATTCTAGTTTTGTATTAGGTACATCATCTTGTACCATGCAAAAGATGCCAGAATAGTATATTTCAATTTTTTGTACTTTTCTTTATGTTGGAATTATTTCCTAATTAGTTTTTATTAAATCAGAGGGGAGAAAACTCTCTGAAAATTTTAAGTTTACAGTTCCCAGAGGTGGTTAAATGTAGGTTGGTTTAAATGGTTCATGAAGAAATTTAGTGAAATCTTGTCCACATATTGCAGTTGTGAAAGAGCAAATAGCTAAGTTCACAGTCAACTGAACAAAAATGAGGATTTCAAAGGATCTGAGGACTTTCCAGATGGGAGTGCTGTCATGGGATAAGTGAATCGATATTGGAGATGAATCTCATTTTAGCTACTGCAAACCTGCTGACCATTTCCTGAGATATTGTATAAAGCAATTGAAGATGGCGTGGTCTAATGTCGAACAGTAATACTAAACTACTCTCTATTACAAAGAATTTTCAAAAAAGTAGCAGATCAAAATTTTGTCCTGAGTATATATGGCATGATTTTTCTGATTGCTCTTCTCCTAATAACTCAACTGGTGCTTACTTATTTTCTTTAAAAATGATTCTATATAAGTGGAATATGTTTTCTATCTAAAAAACAAAATGCTTATTAGAAATGAAAGCTTTTAAAGGTTTCTTCATTTCTAAATGAATTCTGAAATACTGAATTTATCCTATAAGGTAGGTTTGAATTAAGGGCTATATTATGAAAACACTTATTTGTATATTTTAAAATACTAAAATATTTTTAAGAGGATCTTCTTTTTTAAAAAAATTGAAAGTTTAATTTGGTTTTTAAACTATTACTTTATGTTTCTTGGAATAAAATTTTAGCAATGTGTGACTCTAGTCACAAAATGTTACCCTTTTCTGATGTATTGACTTTAAATGGAGTGGACTACATTGAAGATTTACTTTTTAATGTATTCTGATATCTTACAGAGTTGCATTTTGGTAGAGTGGATCAAACAGTCCCTTCTATTGCTCAATTTGTCATGGACAAGTGCAGTATTTCAATTGTGGAATCGGTTTTTTTGGGTCACTGATTCAACTAAAAGGGGTATTAATTCTTGCATATTTAAATTCTTCACATGTAAATCTAAACAGTAGGGTAGCTGGGTAGGGGATAGGGGCACTCAATCGTTTTGTCTTAGTAAACATTTGAGCAGCCAACTTATAGAACAGGTATTATTATCAATAAAACTTTTGAAAAACAAACAAACAAACCAACCTGGGGCAAAGGAAGGACAAGCTGTTTACATAATTGAAGTCTAAATATCCTGGAGCAGTTGTTCAAGAGTTCAAAGAAAAAAGAACCCCAGTTCAACAGGGATCAGAGTGAAGCTGGAGGAGAACTATGGCTTTTGTTTGGCCCGTTATTGTTTTGGGTATGACTGGGAGTTTAATGACGTTGGCACAAGGCCTGAAATGCAATTTGCTATTTTTATTACTCTGTCAATATGGCACATTAAGGTCCTCAATACTCTTCAACAAATGTAAAAGGAAAAACCTTTTTTCTATCAACCACTGAAGAAATTAAAACGGAAAATGTCTAAAGCATGTTTTCCAATACCACAGCGTAGATTAAAGCTTTTGAGTTAGTCTAACTTATTAACTTAAAACTGTGATTAAAAACCTAAATTATATAGAGATATATGGTTTTTAGGATTGCCTCTAGAGAATTTTTAAGCAGTTGTCTTTTGTTCTTTGTGTAAAAAGAACTCTAAAGGTAAAAAGGTAAAAAGGAAGACAAGGACTTTTTCTTATAAAACCTTTTCCACTTTGTCTCTGGTTGGGGATAAACAAAGTCTAGTTAACTGATAATCAGAGGTCAACTAAAAATGAAACAATTAGATAAGAATGGAAAGGGTGAAATTAATTCACAGTTTTGATACCACCAAAACTTCTTACCCTTAATGGTGCTATATTAAAAATACTGGTATGCATTAAATATCAAAATTCAACTCAGCCATTACACTACAAAAGCCCTCAATTTAGAAGAATGCCACTTTTTTCCCAGAAATGTTTTCTCTTTTAATCTCATATATTACCAAATTATATCATGCAAAGTAATTTTGAAAATTGCTTGTAATTGAGGCAAATGTGTGGTTTTTGCCCAAATTTTCCACGTAATTACTCTAATTCTTTACTTGGCTCTTCTTTAAAATCCTAGCATAACAGCATTTTAGGTCATGTTTCTTTGAAAAAATGCCTTAAGGCTTTGAAACTTAATTTAAGTAGTGTTCTGGGTTTTGTTAAACTGGTGGAGTTTACCAGTAATTTAAATGTATGATAGTTGTGAATTAGAGTCACTTAAGTGATTAGCAATGTTATAATTAGGTTACATTGTTTGCTGTTGCAAAGAATCTGAATTCTCCCTGTCAACATTCAACTAGAGTTAGTCCCTTCATATGTGCTAACCTTATCAATTTACTCTAGTTCATAGAAACCTCAGCTGATTGCATTGTGTTGTGTTTTGTTGTGTGTTTGTTGGTTAATTTCCATACCATGTCATTAGAGCAGTAGGAAAATTTTTCTGAAAAGGGCCAGGCAGTAAATATTTCATGCTTTGCAAACCATATAGTCTTTGTTGCTACTATTCAACTTTGCTGTATGGTGAAAGCAGCCACAGGTGATACATGTAAAAAAAATGAGTGTGAATGTGGTCTAATAAAACTTTATTTGCAAAAGCATCAGGCCAGATGGATTTGGCCTACAAGTCCTAGTTTGCTGAAAACTGCTTTAGGCTTCATAAACTTTTTCAGAGCTGGGACAATAATTAATAATGAATAAAGATATCAATCACCTGTGACAACTTCTGGCGAATAAAGTGTGTATACTGTCAGTGAGAATAATAATAATTCCTGCCATTTATTGTGATTTTAAGCTAATTATAAGTACTATCTCTTTAGCTATTCACCCCAGCATAGACACACAAAAACAAAAATCACATATGAAGTTCTTGGCTAATGCCTAACATAATGCCTGAAAATTCCATTTATCAATTCTTTGGATTATGTATAAATAATAATTTTGATAATAATAACATGGAAATCTGTAGTGGTTACTGAATACGCTAAACTCTTTTCTGAGTCTTTTATGTATACTAATTATACACTTACAAAAACCTTATAAGGTACTTTTGATTATTAAATAGATTTTGCTGAAAAAATAGCTGAGGAACAAAGTCCATAAGTTCACATGACTGACAAGTTGCAGGGTCAGGTTTGAACAGAGCAGCCTGGTATCATTAACATACATTTGCTATGTTGATTCAAACTTTCTGTGTGGTAACCATTGGAATTTATAACACAAAACTTTTATTATGTTTTTACTATTTAACTTTAAATTTTAAAACTTAACCTGTATAAACAATTGAAAAAGAGTTAAATGTTTAATATTCTTTACCCTGGAATATTTTTATACAATATTTGGAAATAAATGTTCAGCATTAGAAAATTAGCTAAATATAATATACTTTATTTTTAAGATGGAATAATACGAAACCACTAAACATAATTTAGTGGCAGAATATTTATTGACATAGGAAAACTATTCTCCATGCATTTAAAATTGGAATAAATAACTTAACAAATAATATGTTATTTCACGTGCATAAAATATCTACACAAGTGGTATGTTGGTAAATGTTTAACCAACGTCTTACCTGGAGAGAGAAAAAAAAAATTTGCATTTGTAGATATTCTTACCATGGACAATTTCAAGCTACTAATGTAAAATCTGAGAAGCTACCAGATGTGGAAAGAGATACACACAATTGGCACTTGCAAGCCATTGAGAGCTGGCCCCAGCACCCACAGATACACACTAAATGTAAGTGCAGGTCGTCTCTGAATGGTGGTATAATAAGTAATTGTTAAGATTAGTTTAAATGTGCAAGAAGCTCATAGAGGGGAAGTCTGTAAAGGATGAAAGGGGAGATCGCTAGAGAAGTCAAGAAGAGTCTTCAAGACCATGACGTAGTCTACACCTGTGAAAGAAGAGAAGGAAGAAAGAATCAGGTAAGAGGAGCCTCAGACCTCAGATTTCAACACAGTTCTGAGAAAATCTTGCTAGGCCAATGGGAAACTCCACAGTGAAAGCTGTTTTTTAGAGGAGACCCACATCATGCAAGAATGCCAGTGCCAATATTCAGGTCGTGCTCAGGCATTGCCTGGAGCAGTTGGGTAAAGCATGACTTGGCTTGAATGAATGTGGAGGTGCAGTTGAAGAGGACACATTTCTGTGGCCTCCACAAAAAGGGATGATTTTTCTTCTCTTATCTTTCCAGTATTTCCATTTATGTTATATAACCTATTGACTTTTCAGTAAAATGCATATTGTAATTGTTAAAAATTCAAGTTTCAAATAATATTTACTATTCATGTAATGTTGATTGTATATCATATACTTGACTATTTTTCTTCTTACAATAACTAACCATTACCTGAGTCTTCACATTTTATTTTTCATTTTCGTTTTTATTTCTTTGAGACAAGTCTTCGCTCTGTTGCCTAGGCTGGAGTGCAGTGGCGTGATCATGGCTTACTGCAGCCTCGACCTCCCTCCAGGACTCAAGCTATCCTCCCACCTCAGCTTTCCAAGAAGCTGGGACTACAGGTGTGCACTACCACACCCAGCTAATTTCTGCATTTTTTTTTAGAGACAAGGTCTCCCTGTGTTGCTCAGGCTGGTGTCCAACTCCCGGGCTCAGGGGATCCCCTTGCCTCAGCCTCTCAAAGTGCTAGAATTACAAGTGTGAGCTTACGATACTCCAATAAGCCATGTAACCTTGGCCAGGAATGTTCCTTGTTTATAAAGAACTTCCATATACATTTTAATATTTTCCTAAATAATTTTTTGAAATGAGTAATATAGTTGCTCCCCATATTTATATGAATAATTTGAAAAACAAAAACCATGACTCTTCTAGTGTGGCTGAGCAAATAAATATTCAAACACAAGAAGCTGGGTGCTGGATATCTTGATGTTTTTCACGTTTTTAAAATAATGGGAATGCCCATCCTGTCTTCAGTTTGTTTTATCAACATTATCGTGATTTTGGTATGAGTAATGAGAGGCAGCCCAGGGTAATAATAGGGAACATGGCCTTTGGAGTCAGGCTGCCTGGGTTTGAAACTTAGCTCTGTTATTTGCTAACTGTGTGACCTTAGGCTAAGTCACAAAATCTGTCTAGGCTTCAGTAATCACATCCTTTAATGGTGATGATGATAGTACCAACTTCATAGGATTAGTGTAAGCGTTAGATACTTGTAAATTCTTGCAAAACACTTACACTTGTAAATATCTGTAGAGCACTTTGAAAAGTGCCCAGCACAGAGTAACTGCTATACAATTGTAATGTTATTACATAATGGAAAAAAACATTACATTTAAGAAATATTTAAAAATTCTTCCATGGTAAAGGAAATAAATATATTCATTATGATTTTTTAAAATGCAAGAATCAACAGAGGCAACTTGGTAAAGTATAATATGCCAATGAGCCATGTAACCTTGGCCAGGCATGTTCCCCCTCTGGACCTTAATTTCCTCATCTGTGCAATGGTGTGTTTGTACTAAACAGTTCCCAGGGTGTTTCCTGGGTCTATGATTTTATGACTTCTAATAATTTAATTTGGTATCATTAAACCCTGAGAGGAAAAAAAAAAATTCCTTTTGACCTTTTGTTTCAGGGGAAAAAAATCTACAAAATACTTAATATAAAATTTCAAAAGATCACAAGTACCAAGCATGTATGATTATTACATTACTCAAAACCACAAATAACATAAAAGAAAGTCATTTCAAGTTAGCGTTCAATATTCAAAACTGTGTAAGATAATTTGATTGTTTTAAATTCAAATAAATTACAAGCACAGTTTTAACTTGCAGGTAATTTCAGAAATTTCTTTAGAAGTTTGGCAGTTCAAAGCTTTTGAGATGTGTTGAAAATGGCCACTTTAGATAGGAAAACTCTTGGAAAAACTGTGTGAAACTTTTCTTTTATTATGTTTTTCAAGTCAGGTCCAAAAGCAGTGCTTAACCTAGCAATACTGACAAAAGTCACAGTAGTAAAAACATTATCACTTGATCTTTAAAACTTTGTTATTCATGTGACATTGAAATATTGCTTGCCTAATTAGCTTAATTTTTAAGATATACCATAGGTAGGACTAAAGTTTTGAATTCATAGCATACAATAATAAAGTAATATTATTGATGAAATAGAAACAGCATGGATTAATTCCACTAAGCCTTAATTAACTGTAAGCTAGCCACTGTATGTATGTCATCATTGAAATCTCGCAGAGGCCCCTGTACAATGTCCTGTTGTTATCTCCATTTCCCAGAGGAGGATACCAAGTCATTTCAGAAACCATACTATTTAATAATACCTAATAGCTATGATTTAGTTATTATTTTTATATATTCTATTAAGCATTGCATGTTACAATGTATAGCAGGATATCCCTCTGAGTAGGGAATCATTGAAAACATACAGACCAGACTTCCATCTATGTGTCTTTGCCTCAGGACTTTTCTCTGGCGCCAGAGCCCACTCAGCTGGGATGGAATTACCTGAAAATTAGTGTGCATGCACAAGCACGCACACCTGTATATATACACACAAAAATGTCCAAAATCCCTCAACTAATAGTCTGGCTCCTTGCTTTTCAGTCAGGTCACTCTGAAGACCTTATTCAATACAGCAGAATTAAGAATTAAGCTCTAGCAGCCTTTAGTGATGTTTGCTAGGTAGTGTAAACTTTATTAGCCACCTTCCTCTCTCAGTCTCACTTCACCTGTCTCCATCAGACTTTCCTGGAATTACTACCATGACGAATTTCTTGTGTTAGGATGCTTGTCCCTGACTGTGCTGCTGGTGGAATCTAAAACAACACACCATGCTATTTAATCCTTGTAAGAACTCAGACGAGTAGGTGTTATTTCTTCAATTTTTCAGAAGGTGAAATGAGGCTTAAAGAGATTAAGCTATTGTACCCAAATCACACAGCTGTTAGGAAGTAGCCTATGGTCATATTCCTGCTATATAGTTTCTAGAATCTCAGATCTTGAACTCTATCTGACTCCACATTTTGAGTAAATGTATTGAAATTCTATGTCTGAAAAAGGACAACTAAATCACCTTTATTGTATAACAAATATTTCAAAACATGACCTACTTACATTGCCCTAACGCCAAAAATTAAGAGAAGCATATTTGATAGTCCGTGAAGCCAATATATTTTGTTGAATCTGATTGCAACTATTATTTCACTAATGAACACTATTCTTCATAGCATAATGAATACCTTTTATTCTCATTTGCTGACAAAAATCTAAGGCAGAAATCTATTTTTCTTAAATATTATGGAAGTCTTGTATCTTTTTCCTATCAAACAATATAACGCTACTGATAAAATTGAAAAATACGACCCATTCTCCTTAAAATAAAATTTATTTGAAACCAAAGAAGCATGAGTACCAAAAAAACAAATTAAACCATTAAATCAGAAGGAAAGTGTAAAAAGTGAGAACACTTTTCAACATTTTCACTAAGAACATGCAACGAATTCTAGAGAATAACTCCTCCTTTCTTTCCTTGTTAATTTCACTAAATGGTGTCTCAAAATTAAAGATATGTATTTACTCCTGAATTTGCGATCGCATGTTCACTTTCTACCAAAGTTAACTTCAGGAAACATTGAAAACAAGATGTGTAAATGGTTGAGCAGACCCCAAATTTAAAGTTTCAGTCTCTAAATTCACAAATCATTCCCTTGAACCACACTGTGTTATTTAGAATAGAAATATAGATCTCTAAATGGTTCATATTTCAAAGTATTTAGGATGACTTATGGCATTTCTACCTTTTTTCCTTGCCAATTTCAACAAATGAATAATATTAAAAATTCAAACAGCACAGCTAGAAAGACATTAAAGAAGAGTTGAGAACAAATTGATTCTATGTGTTTAGATTGATTTGGATGACTGCTGATGGAGGGATTCTCTGAAAGTTTCTTTGAAGGGTGCTTGCTAGAATTCTACTTAGTTTGCTTCTTTTGATATATTTTTTTCTTTGTTCAACTATTTTCTTTAACTTCTTTTCTTAATTCCCTTTTAAAAATAAAGTTTGGAAATAGTAAAAAAATATATATATAGTATTTATTATATTCAAAAGACAACCCCATTATATTAACTCAGTTATTATTTATTCATCAAAAATTCCATTTACTATAACGTAATCATTATCCACATGTACAAATGAGAAAATCAATATGAAAAGGTGAGAAAGATAAGAACAGCCCATAACAGCTGGAAGATGGCATGGAACTATATATTAGATTTTGGCATTGCTAGAAGCTGGCCTCACACTCAGAAAAAGGCTTTAGTTGAACATTTTAAAAAATTCACAAAGTACAAATATCAGACAAGGTTACTCTCTTCCTATTGTAGATCAGAACAAAAATAAGAACATTGCATAATCATGCTTGCCTGGAGTCAAAAATAAGAACATTATCTGTATTATAAAAGTGGCCAGACATTTCCCTAGGAATGCTGCTTCTTTACCAATTACAGCTTTAGCCCTGCCCTGGTCTCTTCACTTTGTGGATAAGAATTAACAAAATCCCCAAGAAACATCCAATTTCTGCACAATATTCAATCAAAACGAAGCCTTATTTTCTTGGATTCTGTCCTAACACCTAATGCAGGTTCAGTTTCCATATTAAGTCCCTTCGGATACTCTCTTTACTGAGATGCACACGGTTTCTCATCTGTGTTCACCTTTGTTGCAGCATGTTCATCAGCACAGCTTCATTGAACATAGAAATTAATTCATGCGTAGTATGTATCGTTAGATGTGCTACTGGTAGTCTTTGGCTAAAGTGCATTGATAAAGATTAGGTAATTTTCCCATAGTCACAACACATGTAAGTGGCAAAGATTAGATTCCAACCTAGGACAACTTAACTGCTTTCATGATTAAACAGCAAAAAAAAAAAAAAAAAAAAAAAAAGTGATTTAGAAGCCAATTTGGTATCTAAATTAATATATTTGCCTTGTTGAAAAGTGGGAGAATTTGTCTAATATCATATAAGCAGAAAGACAGTGCAAGGAAAAAACCATCACATCAGAATAGATTTTGATTTCCACATAATTTGTCCTGCATGTAGGACTTTTTGTTGTTCTTCTTAATTTATTGGTAAAAATGTTTAAAATATTCTTTCAACAGTGGCTATCATAAACACTATGCTGCTGATTGGTGTTCAAATTGAGATAATAATTTATATTAAGCCTACTTTCAGTGAAAAACGGAGATAGTAATTTATAGTAAGCCTGCTTCTGGAAAATCAATTCCTCAGGTCAGCGATTGGAAAATTATTTCTACAGAAGATACCCAAGAAAAAAGTTGTGCAATATTTTAACTGCTATATAGTACTAAATAAAAATAAAAATTAAATGACGATGACAAAACAAAGCCCTTCAAACTTCATGAATGTCTATAAGAATTCTGATTATTGTGAATAATATTTAGCAAGTTTCTTTTTTGAAGTCAAATTGATTAAGATTAGTGGTATATTACTGAGAATGATTTGCTATTTTAAAATATATATAATAAAATTATAGCCAGGCATGGTGGCTTGCATCTATAATCCCAGCACTTTGGGTGGTGGAGGCAGGAGGATTCCTTGAAGCCAGTAGTTAAGACCAGACTGAGCAACATAGCAAAACCCCATCTCTACAAAACAAACAAACAAACAAACAGGCATGGTGGTGTGTACCTGTAGCTGGGAGGCTGTGGCAGGAGGATCACTTGAGCCCAGGAATTTGATGTTACAGTAAGCTATGATTGTACCACTGTACTCCAGTCTGAGTGACAGAGTGAGACCTGGTCTCTAAAATAAATAAATATATATATAATAAATATACATATATAATAAATATATATGAAGAGAGAGAGAAGTAGTAATTCTCAAACCAAATATAATTTTAAAATGCTTTAGAGTTGTATATATTCAGAATAATCCAAGTAGCCTTAAAAAGTTATATTTTTAAAAGGTTATACTAATATTTATATAAAATAGTATTTATAATATATTTTATTGCATAATATATGATGTTTTATATTATTAAAAATTATATTAGATGCATAGATAATAAATCTGAACTTTTAAAATGAATATTTCTATTATTTTTACAGTTGATAATGGGGATAGAATAAATGATATGTATTTGTATTGATCACTTTGATGCATTTGTATATATGTATATGCCCACAAAACATGTATTTGTGCATGCATTTGTATACACATATATATACACCCATGAAACCAACACTACAATCAAGATTATGAAAATATCAATCATACAAAAAAGTGTGTTATAGCCCTTTGGAATCTCTCACCTCTACCAATCCCCAAATCTTCCTCAATATCCAGACAACCATTGAACTGCATTTCACTTTCTGGAATTGCACACAAATGAAATTATATAGTGTAAATGCTATTTTTAAGTTTGCCTTCTTTTACTCAGTATAATTATTGAGAAATTAATCAGTGTGTAGTATGTGTCATTAGTACAGTTATTTTCATTGTTGAGTACCAGTCCATTGTATGCATATACTACAATTTGTTTATTCTTGAACTTGTTGATGCACATGAGTGTTGATGGACTTGTTGATACACATATGAGTGTTGATGGACATATGAGTGTTGATGGATGTATGAATGCTGATGGACCTCTTGATGAGCATATGAGTATTGATGGATATATGCACGTTGATAGACATATGAGTGTTGATGAACCTGTTAATGCACATATGTGTGTTGATGGACACAATTTGTTTTGGCTAACAAAAATTGAGTTGCTGTGATTAGCTGTGTACAAGTATTTATTTTAGTTTCCTATTTTCTCCTTTACTCCCTTTCTTGGCCTTAATTCAGTAGTTTTAAAATGCCACTTTATCTACTTTGTTGGCTTTTTAGCTGTAATTTTATTTTGTTTATTTGTAGTAATTATGTTAAGATTTATACTATAAACTTTTAACTTATCACAATAATATTATACCACTTCACATGTAATAAAACAGCTTTACAATACATTTTACTTCACATATGTTATAAATCCCAATCTACATTGTTATTATTATGGCTTTAAATGGTAATTTTAAAATTCTGTAATTTTTAGTAAAATTTTAGTAAAAGTTTCAGTACTTAGAAAAACAGTAGACTGACCACCTTGACTCATCCCAGAATGTTGGGAGGCTTAAGTGGATGGATTGCTTCAGTCCAGAAGTTCCAAACCAGCCTGGGCAACATGGTGAAACCCTGTTTCTATAAAAAATACAAAAATTAACCAAGCATGGTAGCATGTGTCTGTAGTCACAGCTACTTGGGAGGATGAGGTGGGAGGATTGCTTTGTCCCAGGGAAGTTGAGACTGCAATGAGCAGTGACTGTGGCACTACACCTCAGCCGAACTGACAGAGCCTCAAAAAATAAAACAGTGATCAAAAGAATGAAGAACAACAAAGAGTATTTTATTTGATCATCTGATATGATTTCCTTCTGCAAGAAATACATTATTTAATAGTTACTATAATTTAGATCTCTTAGGGATAAATTGTTTCACTTTTTACGTGTCTGAAAAAAAATTTAGTTTACATTTATTTTTTAAAATGTATTTGCCTCGAATATAGAATTTCAGATTTCATGGCATTTTTAATTTTTTTTTTTTTGTGGTTGTTTTATCTTTTAACACTTTAAAGATATTTTTCCACTCTCTTCTAGCTTGCATTTTTTAGGGTAAGAAGTTGGCCGTCACTGTCCTCTTCTTTCATATGTATGTAATTTCTTCTCTGATGCTTGCGCTTGCAGTTTATTGAGCTTCTTTCATGTATGGGTTTATCGTTTTCACCAAATATGGAAAAATTTTGGTCATCATCTTAAAATATTTTTTCTGTCCCCTTATTCTTCCTAGGTGCCTGTTACTCGCATATTCCACTCCTTGCAGTTGTCCTAGTTTACTGATGCTCTCTTCACTTTTTATTTTCATTATTTTCCCTCTGCATTTAATTTTGGAATGTTTCTATTGCTTTTTTTTCATGTTCAGTAATCTTTACTTTTGCAGTATATAATCTGTGAATGTCACTTGTGTATTTTTCATCTAATATACTGTACAAACTAAATTTAGATTTGTTCTAAAATATCATTTCTGTCTCTGCTTAATATGCTTAATATTTCCTCTGCCTTCTTCAATGTATGAAATATATGTATATATAATAACGTTTTACTTCTAATGAACTACTGCTATAATCTGCTTTATTTTTGTGCCTGTTTCAAATAATTTATTTTCATTCTCATTTTGAGGTGTATTTTCCTGTCTCTTTGCCTGTCTGATGATGTTTAAATTGATCTCAGACACATTGGATTTTACTTTGATATTAAATTTACTTTGATGCTGAGTATTTTTGCATTGCTATCAATATTTCTGGGCCAGGCACGGTGATTCACGCCTGTAATCCTAGCACTTTAGGAGGCCTAGGCGGGTGGATTACCCGAGGTCAGACGTTCAAGACCAGCCTGGCCAACATAGTGAAACGCCATCTCTACTAAAAATACAAAAAATTAGTCGGGTGCAGTGGCGCGCGCCTGTAATCCCAGCTACTCAGGAGGCTGAGGCAGAAGAGTCACTTGATCCCGGGAGGCGGAGGTTGCGGTGAGCTGAGAGCGCGCCACTACTGCACTCCAGCCTGGGCGACTGAAGGACGCTTTGTCTCAAAAAAAAAAAAAAAAAGAACTACGAATATTTGGGGTTTTAATTGTCATTGCTGTTGTTTTATACAAGTTACTTTCTTTGATGCCAGGTTAGTTCAGAGTGCTTATCAGTCTCCTTTCTTAATTCATTTTAACTGAGAAAAAATCCTGACCATTATGAATTAGCGTATTCTATTGTCTTCTCTTCTGATAACTAATAGCTATTCAATGTAATGAAAAGAACTGCTTTTGTTTTATAATATCAATTGTGTGAAACTTAGTAAAAAATATTCTCTTCCTATTTTTTATGAAAGATAGCTCCAGTAATTGTTTCTAGATCTTTAATTGGTTTGGAAGAGATAAGTAAAATTAACCTTTCAATACTTTGTAGAAAGTAGGACTCTGTAAGTTTAGATTTCTACTAATTATAAAACAACTGCAACTCTGCTACTCCATAAACACATCAATAACAAGTTTTTAAGACCAACTCTAGATTTACTATATCTCTGTTTTGGGAAATTATATTTAAAAATAAAGAAAACCTATTTAAAGTGATATTATTTCAGTCATTTTCTCACAGGTGCAATTTAATAAGTATTATAATGTCATGATTTTTTTTTCTAAACCCACTTTGTATTGGGACATATGAATACTGTCACATACTGGGTCACTGCAAGCTGAATATATTTTCTAAATCTGTTAGCTATCATGTCAGCAATTCTTGGAAAACAGATCCAAAACAGCAGATGGCTGAGAATTTAGGCTCCCTGTACTTAAACTGGTAGTAAAGATGTCATTACTAATCCACAGACCTAACTGAATCTTTGAATTCCTCAACAGAATGTTTCCATATATTGCTTAATCATTTTCCAGACTTGCAGGCTCAAGGTAATCTGACTCTAAACTACTGCATATTAATCTGTCATTACATACAGCTTATGGGATTTTTTCATGGATTGACTTACAAAGAAACAGTTTTATTGATACATAGTTAAATTATTTTTGATGTGCCTGATTCTCTGGAAAAGAGAAAAACACATATAGCTTTACTTAAATCAGTAAGAACTATCATTTTAGATAAAATTTATCTGTACAACATACCATATTTGGCATATGAGTCAGAAAATGAATCATAGAATCAGATTTGACCTCCAATTGAGAAGTGAAAAGGTACGTTATAAATCTATATCTGACAATACTCACCTCAATCGTTTATGATTTTAAAATCAATATTAAATATAATAATACATTAATTGTACTTAATTATGTTTTAAATTGAGTTATCAATAAATTCTGAAATTAGATTTTGGAGAAAAGAAATTTAATTGTATTTAAAATGTGCATGTATGAAATACTTATCAATATACTCTGATACATTTGATGTCGGATGTTGAAAGAAAAACTGCCTTCATGAATTTTTCTATTAGAATGATCTTAACAAGGGTTGATAAATATACATTACATATACATTGTTTATTCTAGGAAAAATAAGTTAAAGAAGCAGCAGTTAGATTGCTAATTTTTTGTTTATCAAAGAAGAAAAATGTTCATTAGTCAGGCGTACATTGAAAAAGTGTTAATATATTTCTGAATATATACAAGGCCAAATATTCAAGTTCTTGAAAATAATAGCATCTGAGGAATATTTCCTGGTCATTACTCTCAACAAACATTTATAGAGGACTTTCAGAAGACAGCACACTACAGTTGTTATGGGATTTGAAAATATACTTTAAATTAGTTTCTTCCACTTGAGATAAATGAGAAAAAACACATAATCTCCACACCTGGTCTCAATTATAGTTCAAGTTCTTACTCATTATTGATACAGGTTCCATCGAAGTGATCAAAATACAGTAATTGGGAATCGTGGAAAATTTTACAGAATTGAATATTATAGTCTGACAAATTTTGGAAATCCATGATTTTCATGGTATTTGGTAAACTGATGTAAGAATAATAAACAGAAACTCCAAATTCTCTGAAGAATATATATATATACACTTAATGTTATATGAACATATATTATATTGTATGCATATGATACATTCATATATAATGTGAATACATATATACATATATTCATATATGTACATATGGTTTTGCTTTCAAAACTCCGCTTGCTATAAATGGATGTGACCTATATAAGAGCACTAATTGTTTGAGAAAACTGAAAATACATCATGAAAACATTCACAAAGCAATGTTTCTTTGAGTTGAATCATATTCATAATTTTGAAATTAAGAAAAAGAGATACAGTGAAGTAATTAACTTTCCATAGCCATATAGCTAGTAAGTGACAGAATCAGGGATTTCATTTTGCTCCTCTCATTTCAAAGTTCAGATTATTTCCAGTAGTACCTTACATTGCCAGATATAAGTATCTATTGGCAGGATGGAAACATAACTCTAAAGAAAAAAAATACTTTAAAAAAAAGTATGTTGGGGAAGAAAATAGGTAAACATATATATATATATATATATATAAACTAGATAAAATTTAAAATATTATGTCAAGCAGGCAGCATGATTTTACAATGTGAAAAACATACATACAATTATTTCAATTTGGGAAAGATTATATTGTGGGCAAACACTTTGTTTTTGTAGGCTTTTTATAAATACCTGCATATATTTACAGTAGAGAAAT
The DNA here is from genome assembly GCF_000951045.1 of Mandrillus leucophaeus. Classification (NCBI taxonomy): domain Eukaryota; kingdom Metazoa; phylum Chordata; class Mammalia; order Primates; family Cercopithecidae; genus Mandrillus; species Mandrillus leucophaeus. The sequence continues at coordinate 693,216 of NW_012109519.1, read as the reverse complement.
AGGACAGGCATAGACGGCAGTGCTAAGTCAATATAAAGGATAAATCATTAACAGTAAACAATACATAAATAATTGAACTGACTGACTAAAAAATTAGCCATTTAACATTACAATTGTTCAAAAATAGTCTATATAAAAATAATATACTCTGCCAGGTGCGGTGGCTCACGCCTGTAATTCCAGCACTTTGGGAGGCTGAGACGGGCGGATCACTAGGTCAGGAGATCGAGACCATCCTGGCGAACACGACCCCGTCTCTACTAAAAATACAAAAAAATTAGCCAGGCCTAGTGGCGGGCGCCTGTAGTCCCAGCTACTCAGGAGGCTGAGGCAGGAGAATGGCTTGAACCCAGGAGGCGGAGGTTGCAGTGAGCTGAGATCCGGCCACTGCACTCCAGCCTGGGCGACAGAGCGAGACTCCGTCTCAAAAAAAAAAAAAAGAAAATAATAGACTCTATCACGTATATGGTTTTGTCTACTTCATTAACTAGTTGATATAGTTGCTATCAATTCTAACAACATGAAAATTATTTCAGAGTGCTTCGTTACTTAAAATTTTAAAAGTAAGTCTTAATTATGAATTGAATGTATATTAAACACTAAAAAGTATTATTATTATGTACAAAAACAAATTTATTTAAGAATAATACATTGTCACTTATCTAGTCCTCTACATGTTACAATACAGTTGTATAAGAACTACTCAATCTAATAGTTTGGTAATAATTAAAACAAATTTTTAAAAATTGTTTATATTATGACGGGTATATTTTATTTATTTTTTAAAAACAGCAAATATATAAAGATGACAAATATATTAATTTTAAATATAAATTTAGATTCTTAAATAAAATTTAATTTACAGGCAATTACTTTGTAGTAATTCATATATTGCTCAACTTAAGGAATAAAGAAATTATCATACTTTCATCAGCAGGAAAAGGATTTTGCACAGAAATCAGTATGACACATGGTTGTAGATATTCATATACAGAGTGTCCCTTGTACTTCTCCCATTCTGAAGGAAATATTGTATCAGCTCAAAGAGTACACTAATAAAATTATTTAGGCGTCATATACTGCTTCTGCACACACACACACACACACACACACACACACAAAACTCACTTTTTTTCATTAACTTAAATCAAACATGTCTTTTGATTAAATTTAAGATTGAGTTGAGAAAAAAAGATACATCATCCTTCAAGCTACGGAAGATCAGGGAGGCTGTCTGTCTCTCAGGAGTAGAAATCTCTCAGATCCCTATCAGTGAGTCTTGGTTCTGGAAATATTTGTCCTTTCTAGTATCAACCAGAGGCTGATAGAAAAGCAGGAGGCAAATTAAGGTATTTCTTAACTTTGCAAGCTCTTTCTTCTCTGGAGCTTTTTCTAAAGAATAGTTTTTATGTGAAACAAATTAATAGCTTCAAATTATAGCCCATTGAAAGTGGTCTGATTACTATTATCTGCACTCATACAGTAATGTGGCACCTTATCTAGATAGTGAGGCCAATGGGCCAACCATAGTGATAAATTAGACATTTCAAGAAAACGTCTTTTTGATGCTAAGTCAGCTCACTTATTTCCTTCAATGCCCTCCTACTTTGATTTTTGCACACACAAAAATATGATTGAAAAGTAAATTACAGGAGAATTATTCACTATTTTTCCCTTAATTAACCTACAGACTTTATTTGGATTTCATCAGTTTTTTCACTAATGTCCACTTTCTATTCCAGAATCCAATAGAGAAAACCACATTGCATTTAATCATTATTGTCATAGTCTAGCCCGGGACAATTTCTCTGTGTCTTCCTTGTTTTCATAATCTTGACACCTTTTGAACACACTGGTCAAGTGTTCTGTAGACTGTCTTTCGATTTGGGTTGATCTGATGCTTTCTCATGATTAGACTAGCTTTATGAAATTTCTGGGAAGAATACCCCAGAGATGGAAGCCCCTTTTTGTTATAGCATCATATCAGGTTGTACCTGACATCAACATGACTTATCCTAATTATCTAAATGATGACAGTTTATTTAAAGTGTTGGCTGCCAAGTTTCTCCACTGAAAAGATAGTGCTTTTCCCTTTTTGGAAATGAGTCTTTAAGTCTAGTCCGTAGTCAAGGGAGAGGAACTAGCATTCAACTCCTGAATGGGAAAGTGTGTCTACTTGTTATCTGAACTACTTCTACACAGATTTGCTATTCCTTCCATAGTTTTATTCAATCATTTTTGTAGCAGTATAAACTCAAGTGTATTTATTTTATACTTTGGGTTATAATCTTGTACTAACCTATTTATTTGGTGTTCACATTGTTCTAGCTTTGTCCATTGGAACTCTTTCATTCCTGTGTCTCACTCACATGACTTTACGCTGCTTCTATTTCTCTCTTTAGTTTTATCTCTAGGGAAGTGACATTTTAGCACTGAAAGATGCTCCAGACTCATATTATATGTTCCCTGTTCTAATTCTAGAAGGAAACATTTCTTTAAGAAACTTTGGTTTCTTTTATTGAAGAATGATATTTAGAAAACAATATCTGACTGTTGGATATTCCCAATTTAGTTTAAAAATAAACCACATAGGATCATCATACGCTCACAAACTTTATTTTTTTTTCTAACAAAAGATACATTTAGGGGAATGTAATCTCAACATTATAAATCATTATATTGGAGGGGAGTTGAGACAGCATCATAAACAAATGTATAAATGATTACACAATTATCAGATTTGAATTAGAAAAGTGTTTTGTTAACTGTTACATAAACATTAATTGTTTATTTATTTATTATTTATTTATTCCAACCCCACTTAATTGTCTTGTGTCAGGAGGTGAAATACTTGCTCTCTCTATAAAATATAATGGCTGCCTCAAGTTGGTCACAATCTAGCGGGGGAGTTGCCTAAAATTATCAATTATAGGAGAATAAAGAAAGTGCAAAAACAGTGCTGTGAACTAAGTGCCTATAAGCAAAGGGAATAACAAAAATAAAAAAGTAAACTCAATGTTGAGAAGACCCTTCACTAGAATGGCATTTAAATAGGATCTTAAAGAAGACAACTTGGAAGATGAAAGTTTAGTGGTGCTGATGTGGACAGCAAGTTAAACATTCCATGCATAGAAAATCTCCACTGTTCTATATGGAATCACGAATAAAGTCATCAAAGTCCTGTGAGTATTCATGGACTCATGAGGAATTCAGTGTTACTGGAATTGTTCTAGATGTACATGGGAGTGCATTAGAAAATGAGACTGGAGAGGTAGATTGGGACAAGAGACTGTAAAGAGAATTTCCCAAACTAGCACATATATATAAATGGAGTCTCTCTTGTAGTTCCTAATATTTGAAAAGTTTGAAATGAATTTGTGATAAGACAGTTTTGCTTACTTTTTAATTACCAGCTGAAGATTGGGAATGTGCCATATTGATTCGCAGTTTGGTACAATTTGTTAGTGTAGTTAGAAAAGGCTTCTGTGGTCAGCGGTGTGGGATTGAGACCTAGGCTCTGTCAATTATGAACTATGTAATCTTGAACAGATTATTTTATCTCTTGGATACTCTTCTCATGTAAAAACAGTATGGAAATAAACACTTCTTAGGGTTGTTGTAAAGATTAGTTACAATACTGCAGGGCACATCTAGGCAGAGTATTGAACTTAATAAATGTCAACAAATATTATTTAAATTTTGTCTCAGTGATTATATTGGGCATGGTTTGTAACAGAACTACAAAGAACTGGCTGGCTGGTCATGCCCGTAGAGGCTGATTATGTCTATAGTGAACAAATCCTTTGATAAAGGAGCAATTGCCACAAATAATTGGGGCACTAAGAATCATAAAGGTGAAAAATACCTTAAAAATTAGCTTTCTTTTTATATTGTCAAGGAAACATCTTCAAAATTTAAGCTGACTCAAATAAGGTCACTGAGCAAGTTGGTGCAGAGCATATGAAGTCCCAGCCTCCCTTTCTTTGTTTGGTATCTCCTTGTCAGATACACAAAGTCAGTGCTTCTGATATTGATAATTATTGTATTGATTAGTTAATGTTTGGATTATCTTCTAAACAAATACAAAATTTGTTTAAAAATATAAGTATAAATTAACTCATTCAGAATACAGACACATAAACTCTTATAAAAATTTTATTAGGAGCAAATCATAGTATAATTTGTATTTGATCTCTTTTATTCTCTATCTTCTGGCCTCTTTACTAACATATTGTTTTTTGTTGTTGTTGTTGTTTGACAGAGTTTTGCTCTTTTGCCTAGGCTGGAGTGCAGTGGCACAGTCTTGACTCATTACATCCTCCACCTCCCAAGTCCAAGTAATTCCCCTGCCTCAGCCTTCCGGGTAGCTGGAATTATAAGCATGTACCACCACACTCAGCTACTTTTTTTTTGGTTTTTTTTTTGTTTTTTTTGTATTTGTAGTAGAGATGGAGTTTTGCCATTTTGGCCAGGCTGGTCTCAAACTCCTAACCTCAAGTGATCTGCCCACCTTAGCCTCCCAAAATCCTGGGAGTGAGCCACTGCAACTGGCCTCATATTGATTGCCTTCTGTTGAATAGTGGGGTAAATTTAAGCATTTCTTCAACTTTTTCTAATATTGTGCATAAAATTATACCAATTCCAAACAGATTTTAAAAGAAACACAATTTGAATTACACTTAATTTAAAAAAATACACTCCAGGGGGCTCAATTGTAATCACTATATTCAAATATAGAAGTATTAATAACTGATGACTAAGGTAGCACAGTTTATATGAATCAAGATTTTCATTGGGTTTAATAAAATACAGTGGTTCTTCTTTTTGTATATCTTTGGTAAAACTGTCTCATCATATTTTATCTCTCTCCTCACCAAATCCTTAATAACAATGTAGTCAAAATTTAAATTACCACCAAAAATTAACAACTATATATGTTGTTTTATTTAATTGCTAATATTATTCTATCTACCTGTTGAAAAAGAGACAGAAGTTAAGGAAAAATTTGATGTTATGGGTTGATTTAAATTACATGGTGTTTTGTAGGCTTCATATCAAATTAGCAAAATTACTAATATTTTCTATAGTGGTGATAATTGACTATACTTTTTTTAAAAATATGTACTCAGGAGAACTTCCAAAATATTCTGTGACTTGTTGAAATGCAGCTTCAGGGACTTAATAACATATTACTTGAGTTAGAATCTCCAAGGTTGCATATTTAACAAGTTGCTGGTTTGTTTCCTAAGCTGATACGGTTTGGCTGTGTCCCCACCCAAATATCATCTCGAATTGTAATCCCCACACATCAAGGAAGGGACCTGGTGGAGTTAATTTGGTCATGGAAGTGGTTTCCCACATGATGTTCTCATGATAGCGAGTGAGTTTGCACAAGACCTGATATTTTATAAGTGTCTGATGGTTCCTCCTTCACACTTTCGCTTTCTCTCTCCTGCAGCCTTGTGAAGAAGGTGCCTGCTTCCCTTTCTGCCATGATTGTAATTTTCCTGAAACCTCCTCAACCATGTGGATCTGTGAACCAATTAATTCGCTTTCCCTTATAAATTACTCAGTCTCAGGGAAGTTCTTTATAGCAGTGTGAAAACAAACTAATACATAAGTTGTTTTTTTTTTTTTCTTTATTTTTTTATGTTGAAGAACCTCTGGTATTCTGACTCTTTAAGAGCTTGAGTATTGAAAAAAATAGTGTTCTGTCCAGCAAAGCCTTAATATTGGGCATAGTGCATAATATTCTCACTTAAGAAATTTCAAATTAGCTGAATAAACATTCTCAAAAATTCTAGTTAATGGAACTAACATAACTTTTCTGTGACTATATGGAAATTATCTTACATACTGAAAATTCATAAGTATACATAATTAGACTTTGTCTGTACCTGTAGGCACTGTATCATCTGAATAATTTTGATTGAATAACTATTTTCTAATTTAGATTTATATCCTACCAGCAAAGGTCATTACATTGCAACATTTATTTATTTTATTATGACTCTGACTTACATTTTTAAAAATTTATATCCTCATTTAAAAATTTTATACACTGTATATAGTATTTATTATACATGAGGTATTGCTTTATGAACTATTCAAATATTAAATTATGTGATTTTATAACAATTCTAAGAGTTAGGTGCTATTATTTTCTCCATTTCCTCTCTCAGGTGAGGAAACTGAGGTACAGAGTGGTTATATAATTTACCCAAGACCTTGCAATTGGCCTAAGATGATGAAACCAGAATTCAAACCCAGACAGTCTGGCCCAGCATCTATATTTTTAACTCACGTTCTGCTGTCTGTGACATGAGATTGATAAACTTCATTGAGGTCAAAAGTTGGAAGCTTTGATTTTATTGGGCTTTCAGCCTAATTCTTTCTATAGTAAGTGAGAAAGAGGCCAATTAAAAAAAAAATCTGTTTGAACAAGTCTTAATAGAAATAAATCCTTCTGGCAGTCTTCTCTAAAATAATGTCTTATTTTATCTTGCAGAATTTGCAATTACAAATATTTCAAAAATTAACATTCCAACTTAGTGTGATAAAGCCTGACTTTTATTTTCCTCTTGTAAAATCAGTCACCAACCCCCCCGCCCCACCCCCCAAAAAAAAGGAATTGCAGGGGGTTTTGTTTTGTGTTTGACTTCACTATTTCTATTACAGTAGCTCTTCATCACCATGGACTTGAATGTTAAGAAAAAAAATTAATATGGCTTATAGCAGTAATCCTCTTAAATGCTTGAGACTTTGCCAGCTTTCAACTAACAAGCCAGGTTATTAACGGCTGCGGTCCTACAACACTCTGGGATTATTGTCTAGGTCTGCTGACGAGGCACTGCCAGTGACCAGTTTGTAAAATGCAATCTGTTATTTTATTTCATAACCTGATCAATGATTAAAACTGCTTGAAGTACAAAAATCTGCCTTCCCAACCAGCTGATGATTTTTGCAACATAGAATTGAATGGCTCTTTTTATGTGTGATTAAAGGTTCTGATTATTACCTGTGTAAGTTATCTGGCAGCTTTTTTGGGGGGCTTTTTGTTTGATCAAGTAAACTTGAAAAGAACATCAAGATTAAAAAAAAATTAACATTACCTTTAACTAAAAAAAATGACAGCTCTGTCAGAAGACTGTCTCCCCTCACCTGATTCTTAATATGGAGTTTCTGACAAGTATAGAGATTTGCCTTAATTATTTATTCATTTCATTGAAATCATCTTCATCTGCTTTAAATTTCTAATAAGTCTATTTAAATAAAGAGAATCCTATTTGAATGTTGATTTTATACTTTAAAAATCATGAAGGTGTCTGTGTTTATAACGAAGTGCAGAGCAGGCAGTGGTAATGGTTATATCAGTAAGTGGCCAGAATAAAATTGCAAATCCCATTAGCTAATGAAATAATGGCATTTCAAACCAAGTTAGTATAAAATAGTTCCACATATCAATAGATTAGGAAACAATAATAAATCATTATTGCTGCTAGAAAATACAGAAGATATAATCTGAAAACAAAAAAATAATCCATACTTTCTCACCTTTATGATCTGAACAAGTAACAACATGTAGAACACTTGCCTTTGGTACAGTCAATAGGGCAGTTAGTTGCCTTGTTCCCTATGCCTAGGTTCATGCTTCAAAACCTGGCTTCGGGTTTTGACATAATGATTTGTTTTATTGGTTTGGTTTGATTGTCTTTTTAAAAACCCAGCAGCTCTGATATGAAGAGTTTCTGCAGCTGTATTTTTTCGTTTCCCTTGTGGGAGTCTAGATGATGTCCTGCAAATATGCTTTTCATAGGTATCCAAATTCAGCATACATTCACCTACTGGCCCCAATCCTTTGCAAAAGCCCCTTTCCCAGTAAAGTATGTGTACTGAAAATGTTAAGTGTTGGGATTTAAATATAGCACAATACATCTGAAGATAGATGAGAGAGACGTCTGATATGGTGGACATTTTATTTTCAGTGTAGTTCTAAGGATGGTTTTTCCTGTCTTTTAAATATGAATGCATGAGAGACAGGTTGGAAGCATGTTTTAAAAAATCCCTCCTATATATAGACAGGGACATACACATAGATACATGTAAGTTTAAAGAATAGAATTACAGGAGGGAGAATAAAAAGCAAGACAAATGTGTGCAGAAAGGAAAACTAGGCAGTTATTCCTACCTGAATTTTCACTCATAACTCTTCTGAGAATACTATATCCTACAAAAATCCTATATGTGTCAAGTATCAAAATTGTATTTTGGTGAGAAAGGTTATAAAGAAAATATGTTTCTTCGGCCTTACATTTTGGAAAATTCTAACTTTTTTTTTTTTTTTTTTTTTTTTTTTTGAGACGAAGTCTGGCTCTGTCGCCCGGGCTGGAGTGCAGTGGCCGGATCTCAGCTCACTGCAAGCTCCGCCCCCTGGGTTTACGCCATTCTCCTGCCTCAGCCTCCCGAGTAGCTGGGACTACAGGCGCCCGCCGCCTCGCCCGGCTAGTTTTTTGTATTTTTTAGTAGAGACGGGGTTTCACCGTGTTCACCAGGATGGTCTCGATCTCCTGACCTCGTGATCCGCCCGTCTCGGCCTCCCAAAGTGCTGGGATTACAGGCATCTTATTTGCTTCTTAGTTGCTCAGATTTCTGAAAATGAAGTTGGAAATCTGAAAAACAAACCTTCAGAATTATAAATTATCTTGTCTTACAAATTTTTTAGATCCCATTGACCAGTCCAATGCCATTGTACCTAGTGAAAAAAATAATAATAAAATAAAAATATTTTCCCTTGTTTGGAAGAGTTTATGAAAGCTAAACATGGCATTCTGAAATTTCAGGATGGTATGTCTTGTTGTATTTTGTCCCCCAATCCTTTTGATGATAACTCATGGAGCCCTTGCATTTTGCAAATCTTTGCAGTACAATTTGGTAAGAATTAAACACAATGGCCAAAAAATAATAGTTCTCATTATTACTTTTGCTCCATTCCAATTTATTTCACCCAATGTAGTTGTTAAATTGTGATCATAGAGTAAAAATTCACCAACCTTGCAGAACAACAAGTTTAAGTTGTTGATCCATTTTAACATTCAAATCCCTCTACCAATGATTTTAGCAATGATTTAAACCTCAATGTAAGAAAGTTGCATATGTATAAGTCTATTTTTTTTTTTGTAGGGAGATAATCGTAATACAAAACTAAATCAATGAATAAGAAGTTTCTACAAAAGACAAGTTAAAACAAAAAACAGGCTACAACAAGGACATAATTGAGAGGTCAAAGGCAGATATGTCTTACTATTTAGTCTGAGGTGAGAATTGGCTACTTAAAACCTTTATTATATTTTTAATTTGGTAAATGCAGTATAATTTTCTATAGATACAACCATTGGTCAAAACCGAGGTTTTGTAAAATTATTTTCATAAATTTTGATAACCCATTTATGTCTTTTATTCAAAGAAGTCTAATTCTGCATGTAAAGTTTCAAATGAGTAGCCCAAGAGAATACACTTAAATGTATCCACATACTATGTACCAAAGTAAAAAACATATATGTTTGTGGAGATGCATTAGAAGTGGAAAAGTTGAATCTGCAGCTCCAATCTGTACTTGCCAAAGATTCTGATATTTCCCAAGTCTATGCAAATATACATAGATTTTCCTCCATCAGGTATAAAGAACATGTGTGAAGATGAAATAATTCAGCACAAGAATGTATTCATACAACATTCGTATGGAAAATTTGAGGAGTATAAGATGGCATAATTTTCTAAAATATGGAAAAGGTGTTTGCTTTCTTTTCGTATTTACATATATATCTCTTATGAATCTGACAAATTATAATATACGATAATACTTAATATATATTCAAATTATATAATAACTCTTGTTGCACCTTGCTCTTGAAATTCTTAAGGGATGTTCACATTGGTTATCTCATTTGTTTACCCAATATTCTTCTGAGGTAGAAGAAGTTATACTGAGATATCTTTTCTACAGATAACACTTTTCAAAACTTCATTTTCAGCTACAGAATGGCTCAATCAATGACAAAAGGCAATTTTAGGAAAAATTGTACATATACCAAGTGGATGGACACCATCTGTTTAAAAATATTATCCATAACATATTTATCAGCATTGTCTTGTATATAAAGTGGTAACAGAGTACTCTTTAAAGTTTCTTACCACTGAATTCTGTAACAACTCCTGCTAATCTCCCCAAAATTGGATTAAATCAGACTAAGCCTGTGATAGTAACATAATAATAATAAAATTAGTAATAGAGATGATGGAGGTGGGTAAAAGGTAAACCAAACTCTATATGGTTCCTGATATTCAGAAGGATTTCTAAGAAATAGTTGAATTTTAATATACCACACTGAAGACTGAGGCCTTTGTTCATTGTTTTTCCGATGGAAAAGAAAAGACACCTGAAGACTTTGTAAGATTTTTCAGTGAGATGCTTCTGACAAGTGATCAAATCATTGAACACTCTTCTTGAAAAATAATGTTCAGATGTAGTCTAAGTATACACCCTGTGACAGCACGAACAACCTTTCCTCTCTGTTGACATTCATTCTAATAATAGAAACTGTAGATGGAATATCTGACACCCCCACCACACCAAACAAGACTGTGACTTCATGTCTGTGATATAAAATTCTTATTAATGGAAATATTCTCATTGTTTAAAAATGGTTTTGAAACTGCCTTTTTACTTTTGATTACATGTTACCAAAGCAATAGGAAATGTGGTAGATAGAAGCACAATGAAACTTAAGAAATAATAGTATTATTCAAAGAGTTGTAAACGTTGCCTAGTAAAATGATGGCACCCATTACATCAGGAAATTGACATATTTTATTAGCAATATATACATAAATACCTTGTCAATGCTTCCAAAAATCAAGGCACTTTTTAAAGTCAATTTTTAATATGAAAATTTTCAAACATAAAAAAGTACATAGTATATTACAAAGACTTTTCACATACCCAACACCTACAGCCAACTTGATTTTATGGAGATCCTACCCAATTAATCACTCGCTTAAGTAAACATATTATTTTACAGAAAATCTGGATTTCATATCATCTGGCAGTAAATCACTTCAGTATATATCTCTAAGAAATATAGACTATTTTTCTGAGACATATTTCATCTCATCAAACCTTTCAAACATTAACAACAATTCCTTAGTGTTATCAACTGAGTTAGTTTTCTAGGTTGCCCTAATCATCTATTTTTTAATTGTTTCTAAAAAGTTCATATTATCCAATCAGTTGATGTGCCTCTACCTCTTTTTGAATCAGTAAATTAACACTGCATTCTGCTTTCTATTCCCTATGACTCATTTTTAAAAGGAGCTGGGCCATTGTCTAGTCATAACTGTCTAGTCATATGCCACGCCACTCTGTTACTTATATTTCTTCTAAATTAATAGGTAGTTAAATATATGACTTCTGTCTGATCTAATTCAGGTTTGAGTTTTTGACAGGAATGCCTAATTTCTCCCAGTTGTGAGAGTCAAAATTGTTGTAACTACGTATCAATGAAATACAATGTCATTTGGGACTAATTAAATCTCAGTAAGTTTCAGTTCTACCATTTATTCGCTTTAGTGTCTGACCCTTAGAAAATTGTATACCCTATTTGTCACTCAGCTTCCAAAACTTGTATTTCTTGTTTCTTCTCTCCCTTTAATGCACTGTGACCTTTAAAAAATAATTTTAGTTTGTCATTATTGAAACACATGCTTTCTCCTCTGTAACTTTTTTTGTAAGGATGGGAGGAATAATTCAGTTGTAAAAGTATTGGCAGACGATCTTTTATAAATGTTTTGGTGTCTGATTATTGGCCTACAGAGGTAAGGAGTATTGTCAAAACACGTTATATATATATATATATTTTTTTTGAGTAGCTAATCATACACTAATAGACAAGGGTTACAAGGTGTTTTATTCATTTTCTTTTAATATTTTACACAAAGAATGTGTTGAAGCAGTCCATCTTACAGCCCTTCTCTGATAAGACATGTGAGTGAACTAAATGCAGCTAACCTAGCAGCAGATGCAAGGATGGTTTTCACAGAGTCTGATGCTAGAGGAGTTACAACTTTGGAGATCGTTCTTTGGGGCTGAACAACAACAAAAAAAGGCAAAGATTAATCTGTTTGGAAATACACAACAATTTATTTTAGAGGGGAAACTGTACGTGATTATTTTTTCTTTTGATGTTTGTGTGTCATTATACATTATTCATAGCTAATGGAGAGGGTATTAGTTATGACTTGGTTTTCTTTCTTCTTCTTTTTTTTTTTCTTTGAGAGGGAGTCTCGCTTTGTCACCAGGTTGGAGTGCAATGGTGCAATGTCGGCTAACTGCAAGCTCCTCCTCCTGGGTTCAAGCGATTCTCCTGCCTCGGTCTCCCGAGTAGCTGGGACTACAGGCACCCACCACCACGCCAGGCTAATTTTTTTGTATTTTAGTAGAGACGGAGTTATATCATGTTGGTCAGGATGGTCTTGATCTCCTGACCTCATGATCCCCCCGCCTCAGCCTTCCAAAGTGCTGGGATTACAGGTGTGAGCCACCACATCCGGCCGTTATCACTTGTTTGAAGCAGAGTCTGAATCCTAAATTGTAATGTTTTTAAAATGCAAGAGGTTTTTTTATATTTTCTTTATGTACATCTATCTTATGTTCTGGCTATGTAACCCATTAATTATATACTTCAGATTGGGAAGTGCTATCCAAAACATTTCTAAAAGAGCACTGGTTAACCCTATTTCCGTGACTCAAATGTCATAAAACACGTGTACCACATGATAAACGTTTACTGAGAACAGAAAAAGCCAGATAGTACAGTTTAAGTCCTAAAAATCCCATAATTTCAAAACTGCTGAAGGAATTGGGAATTTTAAACCAAAGACTAAAGCTTGGCTTGGACCAAATTTTTAATTCACAAAATAAACTGTCTTCATAGTTTTACAAAGGAGGATTGTGAATTATCAAGTGCAGTTGCATCTATATTACATAAAAGTGAGAGATTCTTACAAATAGAGTTAAAGAGCAGACTTATTTTACTTAATATGTGAAATAATTTCTCAATCATTTGAGTTGATTCAAAACAAAATCAGTTCTTTCTAGGTGTCACTTAACTAACTGTAGCTAATTTTCACACATATGGCACTATTGTACAGCTGAGTGATGGATCAAATAATGAAATTGTTGATTGTTTTTAATTGTATTTTTGTGTCCCCTCAACATTCATAAACTGAAACCCCATATCCCCAGTGTGATGGCATTAGTAGGTGGTTCTTTGACAGGTAATTAGACAATGCTCCTGGGGCCCTCGTGATTGGGATTTGAGCTCATATAGAAAAAAAAAAAGAAGAAGAAAAAGAAGAAGAAGAGGTACTAGAGATTGCTTACTTTTTCTCTTCTCTCTGCCATGTGCAGATGCAACTAGAACACAGCTGTTCACAAATCAGGAATAGGGCCCTCATCAGACGCTGGTTCTTCAGGTACGTTAAAATTGGACTTCTCAGCCTCCAGAACTGTGAGAAGAAAATGTGTGTTGTTTAGGCTACCCTATCAGTATATGAAAATTTGTCATAGCAGCCTTAACTAAGACATTGCCATATCAATTTTTCTATAAATCTGAAATTCTACTTCTGAGCATCACTGATAATAGCATGCTTGGAAAGGTATGCCCACAAGATTTTAGACAAAAAAAAAAAAAAAAAAAAAAAAAAAAAAAAAAAAACAACTAAAAAGAATATTTATTTGTGTAGTTTAATATTGGAATACAATCAGAGTGGATAATTCAGTGAAATACATATACATATATGGTTGAAATTAACTATTTTTACTTTCTCTTTTGATTTTAAAAGTTACAATCAGTACTCATTTTAGCTCTGTTCAATGGTGAAATCTACTGGCATATTATTAAAGCTGTCAGAGGGAAAGGAATGTTGGCAAGTGATCAGTTGGCGAATGTGAACAGGGCTCTTGGCTCTGATCTTAAGGACAGACATTATCAATTTGGATAAATGATTTTGTACACCATGGGATGTGTTTTACTTATTTATTTGTTTGTTCGTGGTAGAGCTGTAAGTCAAATGCTTTATTATTTGTTAAAACATCTGAAACTAACTTCATTTTTGTTCTAGTATAGATTAGAATGATCTAGAATTTTCCATAATATATACCTGAAAACTCAATACATAAGGCACATAGTCAATTACAGCTTTAAAATCAAACAACAACATGCTAAGAAAGCACATAAAACACAATACTTCATATTTATCAAAATAGGTATGTGCTTTCTGAGAATTATCTGACTCAATCTGTAGAGAAGTAAGAAGTAGCTGCAATTCCATCACACTGTCTTCCCCCAGATTCAGGCACCTCATTTTGACAACGTTAACATTTTGTAGACTGAAAAACAAGAATTCTAGTGCTATTGTTTAAAGGGAAATTTGAGAATCAGAAAAGAAAAATATTTATGGAGAAATAGAAGTATTTCTTCCTTGAAAGTATACCTCCATTTAAAACAGGAAAAGGCTATTATTAAAAAAAGTTTAGATATAACTATTAGCTTCCAACTGTAGGTAATAGCAATAGAGAAATAAATAAATATCATCAGAGCAGTAAATTTATTAGACATATAAGGAAATATAAATTGGTACAGACTTTTAGGAGATAACATTTATTTAATGCTTTAAAAATTCTTACATAACATAGAGATAGAAATTTCTGTTTCAATAATTCACTGTATAAGGATAAAATCACATATGTTTAGAAATGTTTATGTAGAGGACGGTGTGTGTGCGTGTCTGTATATGTATTATTTTATATGATTAATATACTATGTAAAATGATAGATTCATGCAAAAAATACAGACTCTCAAAAGCATATAGTAAGCTCATACTTTAGAGTATAAGTCACTTTTAAATAAGTGCAATTTTCAGTTGAAAAATACATGTCATATGAGCCAAGTGTATGTATGTTTAGACACTTATTAATTATTTAATTTAGTGATCATGTGCTAATTTTTAATGAGAAAAATATTCCAGTTTATATCAAAGCGATAAAACAATGAGTATTACTCTTCAAGTAGGGGCAGCGATAAGTGGAAAGTGCATCAGTAATGAAATTCAAAAATATTGTAATTCCCTCAAGTTTTTTTAAAGGCCAATATCATCTATCCATATCATAGCTATAACTTTTAGAACTTATATTTTGTTTTTTT